>NC_090232.1:17885106-18185106 GCF_024489055.1 Chanodichthys erythropterus
GTGGAACGTTGGTATGGTTGTATTGTATTGGGGGGTTGTAACTGATTGATTTGAATATTGGGGGGGTTACCTCCCCCCCATAAACTACGGCCCTGGGACCGGGCCTTTCTCTTCTCTTAAGCAGCCCAACACTGCCTCGCCCACTTTGTTGTGTATTCTCAGGGGCAGGGTTTATGTAAATTTTTGGGGTTTGTTATGTCACCAACCTGGGAAGAAGCTTGTTGTAGTCCCTACCAGTACCAGCTGTTTGTTGTTGTCCTTAAAAAGTGATTTCTGTAAAAGAAAATATCTCCGTCTGCATTGAACAGATGTTGTTTAAGCTCAAACAGCAACATTACACACTAACTAAAGTAAAAAAAAAAAAGTGAAATCATAATCAACCACCTCTTTAAGTCAACAAAAATAGTAGTTGATGATAAAGTGCAAAATGTGGGCTGTAACCAAATATTCTAATATTTTAAAATGTACATTTATTATCAAATATATACATACTACCATTCAATTTGGGATCAGAAAGACTTTTTAATGTGTGTGTGTGTGTGTGTGTGTGTGTGTGTGTGTGTGTGTGTGTGTGTGTGTGTGTGTGTGTGTGTGTGTGTGTGTGCAAACACATAATGAGTTATTATCTTAGTATTTTTGTCATTAGTATTAAAGAATTGGTAGTTGCATAGGCTGTCAATGGAGGGACATAAAGCTCTCAAATTCCATTAAAAAGATCTTCATTTGTATTCCAAAAATAAACAAAAGTCTTACGGGTTTGGAATGACATAAGGGTTAGTAATTAATGACAGAATTTTAATTTTTGGGTGAACTATCGCTTTATTATCATCATCATATGTTTAATCTCATCTTTGTTATCACAGATGAAATCTAAAACCACATTTGTCAACAAACATTTTCGTCAGTAATTACGTCGATGACATTAACACTGCTCTCATGAGAGAGCGTTTTGTTGTCACTAGTGCCATACCGTGCCATGCCTCATCTCCCAAGTAACAACCTTTCATAATTTCACAGCTTGAGGTGAGGTGAGGTGAGGTGAGGTGGGGCGTGGCGCGGCGCGTGTGCGTGCGTGCGTGTGGGCATGAATGGCGTGTCGTGGAGTGAGGGCATCTGGGGCACGTTCAAGCTCACACCGGTGCGCAACGTTTTGCTACGTTTTCCGGGTTGAACGACATGTTTCCTGGAAACGGTGTGCAACAGGTTTGAGATGCGTTTTCTCTTGTTTGGTGGGCGTGTCAGAAATGTCAGCCCAATCAGCGGCAACCTGTATATAAACCATGCGGTATTAAAGAGACAGCTCGCACACTGGGTATTAATGTAACATAAAAATACAACCTTTCATAATTTCACAGCTTTTTACCAACAGCAATAATCACTCACAGTAATGCTAATCATATATGTAATATATAAACAGCACCAAGGTTCTAAAATTGTCATGCACTTCATTGAAATGATGACTTTTAAAGAGTCACTTAGACATTTAAATACAACATTTCATTATCTGAGACAGAGGACATAATATTCACCTCATATTGTACTGAGAAAAATAATCTGGCATGACTGACAATTTGATGAGTTGTATCTTTTTAAAATGCCTTCCATTCAGAGAGCTGAATGTAATTATATCAAGTCAAAAGAAATGACATAGAATCTGGGCAAAAATAGCTGAGAATTTAAATGTATGTGTGGGAGACGCATTTAAACCTTTTTTTATCTAATCGTAAAACGCTGCTTGCAGACTCAGAGGAGTAACATTGAGATAACACAGATGTACCGCTTCATAAATTGCCTTGTGGCTGTGTAACAGTGTGTGTCTGGGGTTATTGTGTTATTAGTGTATGGTTAAAGTGTGTGTCAGTCACAAGTGTTCTTGTGGCTTAAACTGTAAACATGTTGAAGAAAGCACGTGGGTCTGTGGGTTATGTGGAACTGCGTGGGAGTTTGACGGTGTGTGTGAGTGCGTACGCGCGCATGTGAGTATTTCTGTGCGTTAAGGTATATCGTCACCTCGGTTGCTGTTGTGGTGAACCACATCCCTCTCTCCCCTCCTCCATGTTTGTGAGGAGGGCGTAGGCGTATAACTGCCGACACATACGACCTGCTCGACACAAACAATTCACAGCTTTTTCTTTAAAATCTTGATCATCCCTTCTTCACTAACTCTTCCTCTTTTACTTTCTCTCTTGACATTTATTCAGCCATAATTTACTTGCCCTCAAGTTGCTCCAAACATGCGATTCTCTTTCTAAAGGAGACATTTTTTCCTATGATGAAAACTTAAAAAAGGGCAAATGAAAGTGTGGGGAAGCTACTTTGAATAGCTTCCTAAGTTACAAGCAAAAAAAGCAAAAAAGCAAAAAAAAAAATAAAAAAGGTTAAAAAAAGGATACAGTTACCATATGCTAAAAATATAAAGCAACTAGCAACATTGAATAAGGGGGTAAAATCTGGTTAAGTATAAAACAAATATAATAATAAGTTATAAAAAGAAAAGTATTTATCACAAAATCACATGTGACGGCACATGGACATTCATTTACACACACACACACACACACACACGTTTGTTTTGCTATATTAGTGAGAACATTGCATATACTTCCACTGATTTTATATCTAGTTGATGATATTCTCTATGGCCTAATCCAACCCCTACCCCTAAACCTACCCATCACAGAAACATTTGAATAAAAACATGTTTTGGCTGATTTATACGCCTTTTTAACTACTGAGGACTAGTTAAATGTCCCCACTTTTCAGTTGTCAAAAGATTTCATTATATAAGTGAGGACATTTGGCCCACACAAGTATAGCCAAACCTGTACACACACACTCCCACCCACCCACACACACACACACACACACACACCCACACCCACAGAAAACACCCTCATTTATATAATAGTGATGCATAACATTAAATTGCTTTCAAAAATAAAGAGAAAGAACCAGGGAATACCATTCAAAAGTGTCAGTAAGTTCAGTAAGATTTTTTTTAAAGAAATTAATAATACTTTATGGTAAACAATAATAAATAAAACAAACAAATACATGCTGTATTTTTAAACTTTCTATTCATCAGCAGATCCTTATAAAATATATCACAGTTTCCACAAAAATATTAAGCAGAACAACTGTTTTCAACAGAAATGTAAGAAAAGTTTCTTAAGCATCAAATCAGCATATTAGAATGATTTCTTAAAGATCATGTGACACTGAAGACTGTGGAGTAATGACTGCTAAAAATTCAGCTTTGCCATCACAAGAATGAATATATTAAATTAGAAATTAGTTATTTTAAATTTTCAGAATATTACTGTTTTTTGCTATATTTTTTTGTATTAAATAAATGCATGATTGGAGTGCATAAGAGACTTCTATCAAAATCACTGAATCATTTATTGAACCACCTAATTAACACATCCAAATTGATTTACTAAAATGATTTGAACTTCCCAAATGTAGCATTTTAAAACACACACACACACACACACACACACACACACACACACACACACACACACACACACACACACACACACACACACACACACACACACACACACACACACACACACACACACACACACACACACACACACACACACACACACAGGTTTGTTTTGCTATCAAAGTGAGGACATTCCATAGGCGTAATGGTTTTTATACTGTACAAACTGTACATTCTATCACCCTACACTACCCTTAAACCTACCCATCACAGAAAACATGCTGCATGTTTACATTTTAATAAAAAAAAGTTTAGAATGTTTTAAAAGCTATTTAAAATATGAGGACTCATGACGTGTCCTCATATTTCATGTTTACGTTTTAATATCAGTGTAATACCCATGTCATTATACAAATTTGTGTCCTCATAAATCACAAAAATGTGCGTGTGCACTCACAGACACAAACAAACAAACAAACACACACAAACTGTAGTCTTTATGACTTCTCCATTTAAAAGCTTTTTTTCCCACCTTTTATTTTCTCTCACAATTACAGATGGAAAAGGACTTCAATAATATTCAAAATCCTCTGAGGTGTTTGAAAAACAATCTTGCTCTCCACAGTAGCTCTGAAGGCTTATTTGCACTTATTTAAACTTGGTTTGTCGCAATCAAACGTGTTGGTTTCAAAACTGGCACAGTGTGGCTTCACAAAATGAAACAAACCTCTGTCATAGAGTAATTTAAATTTTGCAGTTGTGTACAATAATATTAAATAATCCGTTATTACTAGTTTTTCTGTATTATACAAATGCATACAAAGTGAACAGTTTCAATCCCAGATACAAATCTCTTTCCAAAACACAGGAAAAGACATACACAGTGTCTCCGAATCTAACCTCTGTTGCAAAATATATGAAAGTGGGGCTCTAGAGCTTCACCAGTGCTTAACCTTGCAAGAGTGTGCCTGTGTGTGTAGGTTGTAGTAGCCTGTTGTGCCCCAGGCAAGGCAGTTAGCATTCAGCTCAGAGGCTTGCAAAGCCTTTCAGGAAAAAAGGGCTACACACACACACACACGCACTCACACTCACACACACACACACACACACACATACATGTTGAACTCATGCACAGGAAGACATCCACACGTTTTTGACTAACTATCATACATTAGCATATGTGCGTTGTTTACACTCCTGTGTCATGCTGCGTGACTGCGGGAGTGTGTCTGGATCTTAAAGAAAATCAGCCACATAAATTAGATTCACTCCACTGAAAATTAACAGACAATAGTCTCCTTCACACTCTCCTGATAGACGCACACACACACGGCTCTCACTAGGATCCCTGCAGAGTTTTTATTTTCCTCAGAGGCCAAAACTTTCCCATAGCACCTGCCGCTATAACAAAGCAGACACACACAAAACTAATGTTACACACCACAGTCATTTTAAGTGGAAAAAGTCAGATGTGAAGCACTAGGAAACACACACACACGCATACACACACACACACACACACACACACACACACACACACACACACACACACACACACACACACACACACACACACACACACACACACACACACACACACACACACACACACACACACACACACACACACACACACAGTGTGAGGCCTGGTTGATTGGTTTGGCTGGTAGCAGTGGAGTACTGAACCAGTTTTTATTTGAAATGGCATCTCCCATGGCACTACAGGTGAGATAAGACAAGAGAAATGAGAAAAGAAAGACTTTTTATCTACTTGGTATTATTTATATATGCATAAGATAAGATGGTATTGTGGTGCAGTTTAGCATGAAAAGGGACCAGGGTTCAAACCCTGACTTGACTTCTTTCTTTTTTTTTCAATAAACCAAGTAAAATTGCAACTGAACTTGGTTGGTGAGTTGGCAATGAAAGAAATTTCAGTTTTTAAAGTACACAGTCTGTGTAAGGTGCATCCCGGTTGGACTGACCAAATGTGGACATGTGAATGGGCGATTTCTATGGAAGTCTGTTCCTATCCCAGAGTACAAAATAAAAAGGTAACTGAGATAAAAAAAAAAAAAAGAAAAAGGTGTAACATTGTAAAACAAGTAAAAAAATGTGCAATTATAAGAAATACAGTTGAAATTTTGAGAGTCAAATTTCAAGATACAAAGTCACACTTTTAAACCGTAATGTCACATTTACAAGAAATGAGGTCCCAATTATGATATATAAAGTTGTAATTACACTTTTGTTTTTTTGTTTTTTTTACTATAAAGGAGGAAACAGGCTTTCTTAGATTTCTTCCATTTTAGACTAGAACCCTTTTTCCTTCAATAATTATTATTATTCTTTTAAGATATAAATCTAAAATGTGACCCTGGACCACAGGTATATTTGTAGAAATAGCCAACAACACATTGCATAGGTCAAAATGTTCAATTTTTCTTTTATGCCAAACATCTTTAGGATATTAAGTAAAGAGCATGTTCCATGGAGATATTTTAAATTTTCTACCATAAATATATTAAAAAAATATTTTTGTGAGTGGATATGCATTGCTAAGAACTTCATTTGGACAACTTTAAAGGCGATTTTCTCAATATTTAGATTTTTTTACACCCTCAGATTCCAGATTTTCAAATAGTTGCATTGGCCAAATATTGTCCTATCCTAAAAAAAAAAAAAAAAAAAAAAAAAAAGAGCATTATGAATGGTTTTGTGGTCCAGGGTCACAAATGTCTAAATGGTGACATTCCATAGAATTCTACTGTTTTTATATACAGCCAGTTATAAATACTTTAACCTAACCTGAACAGAATACTTTACATTTTTAAAAAAAAAAAAAACTTATTGTTATACTTTAGCTTACTTATTGTTACAGATTTGCTGCCAAAATATAGTTATACACACATTGGACAGTCACACTCCATCACACTCATGCATTTCTTCTTTGATTTTTCATATCTCAGTCAAAATGATCATACACTTTCTCCATCTTTTCAGTTTGGCTGTACTATCTTTCTCCTTTCATCTAGCCCACCCTTATAATAAGTTTGCCTTTATTTCCTCTTTCCTCCAGACCCTACATTTACACCAGTTTTTCCTCATTCCCTGCAGCAGTGTTTGGCCAGCAGTGAAGGACTTTAATTTATAACTGCTGTAGAGAGATTAATTTCAGTAGCTGCTTAATTGGCCTTGAAACAACTTCCATTTAGAAACCAATCACAACATTGCCACCCACAACTTGGCATGATGGGTAAAATCTCATAGCCACCTCATTTAAAGTGTCTGACAGGAGGTTTAGGTCAAACCTTCTGTTGTAAGGATTGTGGGACCCATTTTAAACAGTCGTCCTGGAATTTAATGTTTCAATGGGGCAAATCTTTTCTACGTTTGCAAGAAATAATCTAATTTAAAAATAGTCTAAATGAAGATGGGTCCTTCCTGTTATGCAGTACATTTTTGTAATTTATGTAAGGATTTCTCTAAAAGGGTGCACCTGAACATACTGGTCATAACACTTAAATGTTATGAGTTAACTTGATTATTTACACAGTTACAAGAAAATTATGTCTAACAGGATGGAAAAAAAGAGCTAAAGTTAGTCATTGCCCAATGAGAGATTGACAGTTAGCTCACATATTTTCATATACAGTATGTATGTTTTTAAAAATATGTTTGACATTTTAACACAGATTTTTAAGTAATTTTTAGGACAACAGCATCAAAAATAATAATAAATCATGCATACTGTATTTAAAACATTCTGATGAGAGAAATGACAAAATATAAAGCACCTGGGATGTTTCTTAATTGTCATTTCTTTAATTTAATTGAATTTAATTATGTTTTTCAATGTTAGAAATAGTTGGTTAGGGATATGGAGAAGAAAAAAATCTATTCCAAAAAAAAAAATTAATGAAATTATTTAAGTTCATTCCTTTCTCTTGATGGCTATGGCTTTCATATTTAAAAAAAAAAAAAAAAAAATATATATATATATATATATATATATATATATATATATATATATATATATATATATATATATATATATATATATATATATATTTTTTTTTTTTTTTTTCCTAGTATATTAAGTATGTACTCAAATTCTATCAAGACACTTGACCAAAAATTCTATATGGGATATTTACCAGAAAAGATTGGTGTGTTTTACACAGTATCTGTTGTCAAGTTATTTATATTGTCAACAGTTTTGAAAATACCAAAAAAGATCAAAAGAAAAAGCAAATGGTGGACCTTGAATGAAACTAAAGGCTGAATAATCCTACATGGAGCCAGAGGAAGGCTTGAGTCTCACTTTCAGTAAACCAGTAAGCTCAATTTACTCTTTACTTGGTGTGACTTGGAGCTGATTTTGCAGTTTTGCTCTCCTCTCTCCTCACAGCAAAAAAAAAAAAAAAAAGAAAGAAAAAAGATAGCATGCCTGAATTTGATTCCAGCCTGCCGCACTTGATGCTGAAATGTAGCTATCTGGCTATTTTAAAAATACCCTCAGAGCTTATAAAATTGACTTAAAAATACATTGCATGAAAATTTTATCAGCACATCATATTGAGCAAAATGTAAAAAAAAAAAATAAAAAAAAAAAATACAGCTGGATCTTGGATTCAGGCTGAGCATATTCTGCAGTTATGTGTAATCCACATATTACAAGCAATATATTTTATATTTGTACTGTTTAAATGCAGAATAAATAATTATTTACTCCAGCAGCTCTTGTATTTGTAACACCATGTGCATAGGCAGGCAGATGAAGACGAGTAACGTTCCAATACAAGGCTTAATAATATAATCTATAAGCAGGTAGGGATACACAAGCATAACTGAAATGAGACCAGACAATGAACAGAGCACAGGCAGGAACTAATATACACAGAGATGATTAACTAAAGACGCACAGCTGTGAATATATGTTAGTGTCCATGGTGACTGATGAGTAGTGGGAAACTTGTGATGAGTGAAAACCAAAACTAACTGAACATGACTGTGACAGTATTGCTGAAGAGATGATATGTTGTTACAGGAGGGAGGGGAATTTATTTTGCTTAAAGATTAGGGCACATGAATTTAAAAAAATAATGATTTGCACAGATATACAGTAGCATTTATAGTAAATACTTCAATATTCCATTTAAAAAATAGGAATTGTCCATTTTGATGGACTTTCATGGTGACTTTAAGACTGTATTAGCTTAGCCCTCACTTCTAGCCTATGGCTGTTGCCCTGAATCTGCTGGTACTGTGTGGGCCTACAGATAGACACTATTGGAAAATTTATACTTGCTATCATAGGAATAAATTACATTTTAAAAATTACTTCTATTATTTATAACTTTTTTATTATTATTAAAAAGACTATAACAGTCTACTAGCGTAAGGGCTGGGCAACCTGTCACTCACATGACATCACAGCAATAGCAAACCACAACCAACCAAATCAATTCCCGATGGACAAAATCATGTTTGAAAAGCTGTTTTACTTGGTAAAAAAAATGAAGTCAGAACTTCCCTTTCATGCCGACTTTAATTACTTGTGCCACGTATATGCATAATTTTCTTTTATTAGACAAACTATTTTCAAATGGTTTTTGATTGGATTGAAACTTAAAATATTTAATGACAATACTTTTTAACAAGGTCACTTTTCAGTCCATACATTCATTAAGGTATCATGATGTACAATGAGTAATATTTTTAAACATATTAATCATGTTTAATGTTAATGGATACAAACACAACAGTTTGTTGTTAGTCCATATTGCATGAATTAATTAGAACATATCAAACATTTTAATTAAAAAAATATTAATACATTAATAAATCATATTGTATAGTGTTTCCCATTTCATTGTATTAATATACTGTATTTAATCAAATTCAAAATAAAGCATTGAACAAGTGAAACGTGCATTTCTCTATATGAAAGCCAATTAGACATTTAAATAATAAAATACAGCAAATAATAATAATAATAATAAAACTTAAACAGCTGTTACAGCTTGTAACAAAACATTGAAATTTGCACTACTGTCATTGTGACTTATTTGCACTACCGTTTCTGACTACAATCTCTCATGTCATATATATATATATATATATATATATATATATATATATATATATATATATATATATATATATATATATATATATATATATATATATAAATGCATAAATTTAATGCATCCTATATGAATTAAGGTATGTATTTATTTTTAAATAAAACTGACCCACAAGTTTTTTTTTATTTAGGATGCATTAAATTTATGAACAGTGATAGTAAAGATTTTACGTTGCTACCAAAAAAATCTACAGGTATTTTAATTATTAGCTATTTCTGTCATCTTGTGTGCCGCCCACTCTCTTCTGG
Source organism: Chanodichthys erythropterus (assembly GCF_024489055.1). Classification (NCBI taxonomy): domain Eukaryota; kingdom Metazoa; phylum Chordata; class Actinopteri; order Cypriniformes; family Xenocyprididae; genus Chanodichthys; species Chanodichthys erythropterus. Next base: position 17,894,958 of record NC_090232.1, read on the forward strand.
AGCAACATGGAAGACACTCGAACAACACAGCAGGAAATTAAGAGGAGTAGAGATTTGGCAAGAAACGTGACAGAAACATGGGGAAAGGAAGCAGAGGTACCGGAATATAAGAGGACATTAAAGGGCATGTCAAATTAACTTTCAAAAGTTCAGGGATGTGATAATAAGTCCAACAAACCTGTGATGTGTCTGAGGAAAGCTATGCCTATAAATATATGAGTAATGGCAGTGGTATTCTTTCATGACAATAAATTAATGGAACCCAAGAGACTTTTCATACTGACATTTTAAACTAACTTTTCCAGGGTTTTCTGAGGAAACAAGAAACGAGGAGCGAGAAAAGAGAGGTTGAAAAAGGTGAGAAAGGCAGTTTGCCAGAGAGTTAAGACGTTCTGGATAGATGGAGACATTGGAGTCCATCTCTATAATATACAGCACATATCATTCACAGCACTGCCTAATTCATTATCCACAGTGCTGCGCAATTATGCAGCGTCGGCAATCCAGAGCACACACACGCGTGCGCACACACTTTGCGTGCCACACTTTATCACCCGAGCTGAGGTCCGTCACACTAAATTACAGCGCCAATAAGACCTGTAGGCCAAAGCAAAGGGCCAGCTTTCCTCACACACACACACACACACACAAAATGTTATCAACTCCTAAAAGTGAGTGTTATGGTTACACATAACTTCTCTGTTTATAAATGTTATGTCACATGCTTGCATCACACCTCCATGGGATCCAAGAAGTTGCTTTTTCTCATGCATCCCTTTATCCACCTTCAATCCTTTGGCGTCTTTCAATTTGGCACTTTGATCACCCTTTTCTCTCAGCGTTTCATTGTCTTTCCCTTCCCGGTCTCTCTATTTCCCTCTCCCCTCAATAAATGCCTCCGTAGAGACAATAAACAAAAACAACGACCTCTTTAAAAACCCTCAATATGGCTCACTAGCAAATGAAGTCGCAGGGGACAAATTACCGCGGCTCTTGTTAACGCCGACCTGCTTATTAATTCAGCATGTTTTTTTTAAACGTCTGGTCGGGGCTGTATTTTAAAATGTCTTAATGGCCTCTGCCATTCCATTAACGTTCTGTTCCCCTTCTCTGCACTCTGACTGATGTGCAAGTCACCTAATTGCAGACAAATCGCTTTGCCACACACAATAATTTTGGTATTTTTGATGTTTAATTTCTGGAGCTGATTACGCGCAAGTCTTTTTCTTCTTTCTCGGTCGTTGTTTAACTCGAAGGGTATTTTTCTTTTGCATAAGGTGTGTAGTTTGTGTCTGTCTTGCAGCACGCATACACAATGAGGGGCACTGACTGCGCAGGAGATTGATTTCATAAATCACGCGCTTGTTTGTAATGGCTTTCTTTCCCTGGTGCTCTTTTTTCACCCAGCAGCAAAAGCCATTCAATAAATGGCACGTCACTGTTGTGTGTAATGCACGGAGACAAACAGCAAACTAATGACTGTAATGGGCTTCGCTGAATGCCAGGGTTGCCAAGTTTCTATATGCATGGGGGTGTGTGATAGCATGTAACCTGCTGTGTGAGGCCCGCTGCTTGTATATGTGCTTGGTGTATGACGGGACACTAATATTTGAGTAAATTTTGGTGAGCATGTGTGATTCCTCTTATACAACGGCACAAACAACTTTCCATCTTAAAGGGAAGTGGCAATGAAACATCAGCTATTTAATTGTCACTTTAACCTTTAGACTTTTTCAGTGCGGTTTCCACTAGTGACGGTCTGTTTTAATCGATTTTCTCAGTGCAGGGCACACTGTGGTAAATCATTGTGTGTCTTCTCACCTCCAAAAAGTAAAACCATAAAAAATATTATATACTGTATGGACCTTGTGGTCCCCATGAGATAAACAGCTTCATAAAGGACAAACCTTTCTTGTCTTTTTAGGATTGAACTTAGTCTATAATAATTATAATTAGCTTAAAGTCACCATGAAATCAATTCTTATTTATTTATTTTTTTATCAATTATTACACTATTTATTATAAATGATTTATCCGTGCACATCATTTTTTTTTTTTAATTCATGTGCCCTTGTTATCTTTAATCAAAATAACTTCCCTTCCCTTCCCTCTCTTCTCTTCTCTTCTCTTCTCTGATGATGTGTTTACTGGTGTGAGGGTGGGATGCATAAGCGGTTGAAGCATAAAATGAATATGCCTTTAATTTATTAGCTTAATTAGCAATTCATATAAACAATCACTTCTAAAGTAAAATTAAAAAAACTAAAGTTTTTTGTTTTTTTTCTTTCAAAAAATGTCAGGAACTGTCCTGATATTAAAATGAAGACAAAGAGCCTCATTAAAAGAAATTCTTAAAAAATAAAAACCTTTGAAATGTTTAGCATAATCTTTTACAAAAGAGTGAAGAAGTTTTGTTAAATTATTATTATTATCTGTAAAACATTTGTCTGTCAAAATCCAAGTCATATGATGCAACCAAGATGCAGATTTGGAAGCACTTAACTCTTTCAACTCAAATGTGCGTGCGCGCTTTGCCTGGCGCTAAACCAGAGACGGACGCGCTCAGTGCTTTTCATATCACAAATATGCAGTGTTTTCAACCACGTAATGTTTATTTTGGGTTTCAGACATTTAAATACACGAGTACTAACAAAACAATATATTTACAGTTTGTAAAATACAAAATGATGTCTATAGAAGCGTAAATTACCCTTTCCATAATAATTAGACGACTCGTTTAATTCATATCAGATACACATTGTGAAAGTAACTTTAAAGCTTACTCTATTCTTCCCCAGTTCACCTACTCACTTACTTTCATGTATTTCGGGAGAAGTGGATAAATTCACAGGTTGTAAATCCAACAGATCCGATTCTCTGTGCGGCACAAACTAACATGGCGGCACCCATCGCGCATATGGCTCAACTAATGCGATCGTTATAAAGGTGTTTAAACGGCAAAACACATCCACTTGCACATATTTGGCAATCGGAATTTTAGATATTTCATGTTATAGTCAACAAATTTGTGAATATTTTGAATAAAAAAGGAAAAATTAAATGAAAGCAGGTCATCAGTCATACAGCGCTGCGGTGTGTCAAGTAACAAGTGATGACGCGTCACCATGGAAACCATAAAGTGATACGTTCTAAATAACGGTCGCCTTATAAAACTCACGCTGGGGGGGGTCAGCCAGAATATTTTAAACTTACGTGCGAAAGGGTTAACAGTGATCTCGGCTGAGATCGACGCCTCTCCCCGGTGGTAACCAGTGAATTATCGAGCGAGTTAACTTGCACTTAAAAGAACAAATTCCTGTGGCGTTTGTTGAAAAGATGTGGTTACATGCAGAGCAGCCTTCGGGCCAGCACTGGGCCGTGCCCACTCTGAAGCCTCGCTCATTGAGACGGACTGCCCCTTACTGTGAGAACATGAGTCTCGACTTGCTATGTTCATGGACCGCTTTCATTAAAAGAAGCAACCAAGCTCCTCGTACTCCCCCATTCTCAACCCCCACCTTTCACGAGCCCAGGTGAAAGAAACAATGGAGTTGCGGGACTGAGCAAACGGGACTCAATGAGCTCACGCGTGCCTCCCGCATGCAAGTGGTTTGGCCTCATTTGGAGCCCGCTGAGGATTCCGCCATCATGCCACAGAATAAGCTAGACGATTCCCGGCCCGGGGTGAGTTTCCCGAAAGCATCGTTGGTGAACCATGGTCGCAAGTCCCATTTGAACTCTATTGGTAACAACGGAACTTACGACCATAGTTTGCTTTGGGAAACGCACCCCAGGGCTGGACTCCGAGCTCATCTGAGTCCTCTCCAAGGCCGTCGAGGAGCTGGGGTCAAAGTGGTAGACTCTGTCGGAGCTATCCCGCAGCCATCTCGAGGAGTGGTTCTTGCAGCCAGGGTGCCGTCAGTGTGCCCCCTGGCAGAGACTCATCATTTTTTTTTGAGAAGCATGAAGAGCTTACAAAGCCCTGGAGAGCAACATTTGCCCTGCTGGCCAGGGCTTATTCAGCAGCCAGTCAAGCTGGATCCGCTCTCCACACAATGACGGTCCTTCAAGTTTTCCAGGCCAAGCAGACCCAGCTGCATTCAGGGATCTGCACAGCGCAACCGACCTCACCCTGCGTGCCAGCAAGACAACCGCCCAAGCAATCGGCCATGCTATGAGTAGCCTGGTGGTCCTTGATCGGCACCTTTGGCTTAATTTAATGGAGATCAAGGATGCCAACAAGATAGTCCTTTTTGACAGCCCTCCCTAACGGGTCTGTTCACCTTGGCAGTGAGCGAATTTGCCTAGCCCTTCACTGCAGCCCAAAAGTCGTCACAGGCAATACTTAACTTCCTGCCAAAACCATCCAGAGCAGTGTGCCAAACCAGAGGCAGTGCCAGCACCTGCCCCGCCCCAGTCCAAGGCAGAGCCTGAGGTAGGTCAGGCAGAGCTCCCGGAGTGCCAAGCGTTACCCTTTCCTTTGGTCTATCAGGGTGTCTATTAGCGACATTTGCACGGCATCCAGTTGATCTTCGCCCTCTACATTTGCCAGATTCTATAACCTGGACATCCCTGCACTTCAGGTGCAGATCCTCTGTTTGAGGGCTAGACTATGGTGTGCTGGATGCCACCAAGTCTGTTATGTGCATCACTCCCCTGGATGGTGGCAGTTTTCTAAGATGATTTCGGCTTTGTTAGTCCAAGCCTGACTAATTTCTGTGTGGCTTCCATTGTGATTTGCCACTCTTCGCCAGGCACCGCTGCCAGTGACTTACTGTCCAGGCTCCCAGATCTGAACCATCCTTGGGCTTATTAGATGGCACTGTTAGACTGTGTTCCCCAGAGCGTCAACTATCAATGCAATGAGAGTGAACTGTTATTGAATGGGAACGTTTCGGTTACTAACATAACCTTGGTTCCCTGAGATAGACGGAACAAACATTGTGTAAGCTTGCCATGTTATCATGCTTGCACTGATAGCACAGACGTGATTCAATCAGGCTTCAGTATTTTCAGAGAAAGGGATTTCCTCATAGGACAGTCTTATTTGTCATTGACCCTAATAACAAAATATGTCAGTAGTAAGTCTCCACCATAATATAAAGCATCAAAAAAGTTCTAAGCTGTAAGGAATATTTGATACACAGATTCAAGTCTTTGCACAAGGCACTCTCTCGGGGTTTGTGAAGATAAGATTATACATAATTTTTCCAAAGACAGCAGCTTGTTACACTAGAACCAGAGATGGAACTGTATGTATATGTGTACATACTTGATAAAAGGTGATTTAAACAACACAACCTCATGGCAATTCTTAACAATTTCCCATTTTGTACGATTCACATTGTACGAAATTTATACGAAATCACCACCTCGTAAAATAGTTGTTTTCCAGTGAGATCGGGTTAGTTTGAAGTAGATTTTTAATGTGATGACTACCAAATAATACACACACATCCATTTAATTAGGTTAATTGTTTGACGTGCTTATCTATTATGATAATTATATAATTATAATATTATGATGTTTTTGTTTATATATTTTGAATATTGACAGGAAAAAAAATCTTAAATGCGTGAGCCTTTGACCCTTCTGTGAATAGTGTGTGTGAGTGTCAATGAGTCCCGCCCATGGTGTGAACTAAGAGTTTGATTCCTGAAGTGACCAGCCTCAGGAAAGCAGTTAGCTATTGCTAGCCTAACTGACATGTTAATGAGGCTATAAAAGCATTGCTCTTGACTGCTAATCATTAAAACCCATTAGTGAACCTCCTAAATAAAACAACAGGAACATTATACAGCAGTCTCTCTCACTTTGACTCTGCACACCTTACAAGACCTGGAAGTTTACCATATTATGAGCATTCAAACCGAGATTTTTTCTCTTTCCTTCCCTGCCATTAATGTCAGCATACATTAAAAAATGTAAACAGCAAACAGCGTAACTTTTCTATAAAAATACAATTTAGACCTGTTGAAATCTTCACATTTGCACTCAATAATATAATTAATTGTAGTTGTGGTAACATACTGACATTTATTCACATGCTTATAAAACTGATGCTAAATCTGTCAAAACACAGCAGTTAGCCACGACAGCCTCTAACAAGCACACAGCAGCATGTATACAGCTACGTTAATAACTACAGAAACACTACACCATTAATGCTAAATCTCCCCAGAATCATGCTAATGATGGGATATGTCTGTGATATTAATTAGTGCTGATACTTCTAGGGCCCAAATCACAGAAAATGTTGCACTAAAAGCCCTTTACTTTTAGATATTTGACAGCACTGTTAGTGACTGACCAGCTCAGAGCTTGTTTGCTGCAAAAACATTTTCTTAATCAGTATTTTAGACTTGTTTTCCAGTAAAACTAATTTTCAAAGTACACATTTTCTATTTTAAAATATTTTTCAGTATGTTATCAATCTGTACAGGGTAAATTTTACTCAGTACATTCTTGTTTCGATGCTGTTCAGCATGTCACGCCATGAGAGTTACATTTTAAATAATGCATTTAAACATGCATTTAAAACATGTTAAAAGCTATTAACTTTGCAAGCAAAATGTATCCCGAGACCCCTGCATTCTTTTTGTTGCACAGGGAATAAGTGGCATACAGTATGTAATGTTTTTTGATAAAGTCTTTTTTCATAATAAGTGACTTAACTTGTTGCACAATGAATTCTGAAATTCAATCTGATTATTCAGACTTAAGCACATTTAAAAACAATGTGATGCATTTCAAACCACCTACAAAAGTGGTTTGGATACGGCTTGTGAAATTCAAATTAAATTTTTGTGTAGATTACAAAACTAAACAGATCACATGGGCAAAACAATAAACAATACCTAAATGATAAATTATCTGTGTATATTAATTTACTTTATTCCTGTTACGGGAAAGCTGCATTTTCAGCAACCATTACTCCAGTCATTAGTGTCACATGATCCTTCAGAAATCATCTAATATGCTGATTTGGTGCATTTTCTTATTATTATCAATGTTGAAAACAGTTGTGATGCTTAATATTTCTGTGGAAACCTTGATTCATTTTTTCAGGATTATTTGATGAATGAAAAGATGAGAAGAACAGTTTTTATTTGCAATAGAAATGTTTTTAACATTATATATGTCTTTACTGTCACTTCTGATAAATTTAATGTGTCTTTGCTGAATAACATTATTATAAAAAAAAAAAAAATATATATATATATATATATATATATATATATATATATATATATATATATATATATATATATATATATATATATTCTACTTAACATTCACAATTACATCTTAAGCCGGGGACACACCTAACGATTGTAAGGCTGATTATGAATGTAAATTGATACTTATGACTGATCGCTCAAACGCGTCCAGTCAGAGCCAGTTGCGTTCAGTCGGCGATTACAGTCGGTGTTCAAATTCTGTGTGTAAGTATATAAATCTGCTTCAGTCAAAGGAAACAGTCTTTGTGTGTTGAGCTCAGTCTTAGAATGTTTCAGCTAGTCGTTAAGTGTGTCCCCGGTTTTAATTGTGCCATGATTTCTTAATTGTGCCATGAGTTCTCTCCAACCTGGCAAGTCTGACCTCAAATCATAAGTTGGGCATTTGTATTGACCTTCATGTGTGCTCATCCCATAAATACAATTCTGATATGACAACAAGGAAACAGTAGAAAAGGTCTATTTTGATACTGTTGTGTTAAAGGTCTCTGTCGAGGAGTTCAGCAGTACATGTGTCCTATTTGTCTGGTCATTTTAGCCCCAGTGACTGTCTGGACTCAGTGCAGATCCAGAACTCCCCTGGGCATCTAATTAAAACAGGTCACAGGCATTTATCTAACAGTAATTACCCCTCACTCACTCAATGAGGAGAGAGTGGCTGGTACAGACTAGGGTTCATAAAGGATTAGTAGAGAGAGAGAGAGATGGATAAACAGTATTGATGGCTGAACTATGAAGAAGACAAATCATGATTTTTTTTTTAATCTTATTTCTTCAAAATGATAACCAAAAGGAAATGTAACATGTCTGCAGAGCTGGACACTTCTGTTTTGTCAAATATAATGTGGTAGATTTTCCAAGACGCACCTGACTTAAGTTACCTTCCTGGGGCGTCTCCTAATCGACACCCGAGCGCAGTGGTGTATAAAGTACTTGAAAACCATACTTGAGTAAAAGTATAGATATTTTACCAGAAAATGACTTTGGTAGAAATTAGTCACTTTTTAGAATGTTACTTGAATAAAAGTTGTAAAGTATGTGCTATTTTTTGTACTTAAGTATGAAAAGTATTTTTATTATATTAAACGTACTTAAGTATTGAAAAGTACAAGTAAATGTAAAATACAAAAGGAGCAAAAAATATTATTAAAAATTGTTTTGAGCAGCAAAAGTGTTCAGTTTTAACTCTTTCTTACATTTTGTTTCTTTGAATTAAAAAAATGGCTAAATGTTCTTTGTAATTTTTAAATATAAAAAATACTAATATATTAATTATACACTGATCGTTATGTTAATTCATAGTGCATTATAACTAATGTAAGAGACAACTTTAAAATGTTAAAATGTAAATGATGAAATTAAAAATGAACAATACTTTTATAAACCTTATTTATACAAATGGACACTTATTGTAGTGTTACCATTTCATATAAATCCAGTAATGCTTAAAAATCATATTTACACACAAAGGCATAGCCTAAGTCTATTATATGTATACTTTCACACATTATTTGCCTCTATTTTAGAATACTTGATTATCTAATCAAAATATGTGTTACAGTGTCGATAAAAAAAGAACTGAAATCGAATACATTTCTGATTTGTTATGTTACTGTCGCTGCATGAGGATACAGTTTAAATATGCAACTTCACTGGATAACGAATGCATAACAACAAACAAATGGATATAAACTAATGCAAATGAATGGTAACAATCGTGACATTAAACAGTTGGTGCTTTTGTCACATTGTTTTAACCGCTTGAGGTACTACTAATGTTAGCATCCTCTCAGCCTCGATGGTGAACATACTGCTGTTCTCCACTAATGCAGCATCTAGTCAACAAACTAATTACTTTATAACGATATGAAAACATGTACTGTAGTGTACACTGTACACTGTATAACATACCATTTTGTTGTTCGTTTTAAATCTGTTTTTGAAGTGTCCTGCTCTGTGCAGCATGCAGCCTCACGTGTCAAAACTAACTCTACGAGGCATAAGTCAGTTTTTATTTCGCCTCTAGAGGTCGCTCTCGTACTGTATAATGACAGCGCACTCTTCTCAGCTGCTCCAGCAATGGACGCAACCCGGAAAATGAAATTAACCGCAGTTGTGCAAGTACTTGTTTACACATGCTTACTTGCAGTCTCTGTTCTTCCTACTTTATTTTGTAGTAAGTACTAAAATGCTTTGGTAAAATGTATAGGAGTAAAAGTATACATTTTATTTAGGAAATGTAGTGGAGTAAAAGTAAAAGTTGACAGAAATATAAAAACTCAATTAAAGTACAGATTCTCCCCAAAAATACTTAAGTACTGTAACGAAGTATTATTACTATGTTACATTACACCACTGCCCCAGCATCTCCTAATCTACACTCAATAAATGTCCTGATCTTTCGGAGCGTCTCCTAATCGACACTCAATAATACCTGGGAGCATCTCCAAATCGACACTCAACAACATATGATCTTTCAGAGCGTCTCCTAATCCTAACCTAATATTTTGGGTCAACGTCTTGACCCCCTTAAACCTTGTTCCCTAACCTGACTTGCTGCGCAGCAATAACCAGGGACTCCAGTTTTTGTCCTTCAAAGCTATAATCACGGCTGGGAGAGTTCTCATCAATTCCAGAGAATCTCTCTCCGAACAAAGGAATACAACAGGTTTTATAGAATTTTAGGTACACTTCACAGTCAGTATGGCATGATCTATTACTCATTATCATCAGTGTCAATACAATTGGTTTAGATTTAAGAAAAACATCTCAGTTCCTCTGTCCCGCATAAATTTAGATTTAGAACAACTGAATCACAAGATCATCAAAAAAAGTCTCAGGGTTAATAGTTCAGATTACTCAATAGGTTAAAACAATTTCTCAAAGACTATTTTTATCCTTATCCAGCAGAATTTTTCTGAATCACAACACTCAGTCCTAGTGACTATTTCTCTATTTCAAAGTTAGATTATTATTAGGCCTGTAAAAGAAAAGAAATGTTAGTTCATTATTAATTAGTTCAAAAATTCCATCACATTCCCCTCTCTTGATTACATTTTACTTCAATCAAAAATGATCAAACTTAATTAAAATCAATGTGCATTATTATCCTACAGATTTTGGTTATCATTCCTGTTAGTTGGCAACAATTCCACATATTCTACACTTAAACATTCTGTCAGCCCAGAGCCGCTCCCAGGTGTGCTGATCATCCCGTTGGCCCCACAGACGTCTGAAGCGTTCCATCTTCACCTTGATGACTCTTTGCGAGCCGTAGCAAGGTCTTTCCTTTGTTGGCAGAGGAGGGATCATCACTAGTACGCCCTGATTTCCTCTACTTCTGGCTTGAATGTGCGTGTTGGTGGGGCTTACAATGTGACACTATCCCAGGTGTCACGTTCAGCGACCTTGATTGCGGTGTTTGTTGTTAAAATGATCTCGTATGGCCCTAAACACCCTTGGGTTGCTCCACGCCTTTCGCCTGAGATCTTTGATCCAGACCCACTGTCCTGGCTTGTAAGAGTGCTGTGGTCCAACGCCTAGAACTGGCAGAGCAGCTTTAACCTGCGAATGGATTGTTTTGATAGTTTTGGTTAAGGATAGCATATATTTTCTCATTTGCTCATCTACCTCCGTCAAACCCTCCTGGGGAGGAGGTTCAATTCCTACTCACATGGGATGACCTGTAAGAATTTCATGTGGGCTGAGGGCTGTTCTTGCCCCTTTTCGGGCTCTCATGGCCATCAAAACAATGGGTAAGGCTTGGACCCATGTCATTCCAGTTTCTGCTATAACTTTACACAATTTATTCTTTATTGTTTGGTTAGACCGCTCAACAGTGCCCGCACTCTGTGGCCTATAGGAACAGTGTGTTTTCAAATTTATTCTTAGTCCTCTTGCCAACTCAGTTATAACTTTATTTACAAAATGAGTTGCAATTTCACTAAACAATTTTCCAGGCACTCCCCATCTAGGAACTACTTCTCATATCAGAGCTTTTGCTACAGCCGCAGCATCAGCTTTTTTGCTTGGGAAACACTCAACCCACTTTGAAAACATATCAACAATTACAAGACAATACTTATACCCTTGACATGGTGTCAATTCGATGAAATTAATAAAGTAAATGATGTGCTCATAGGGAAATTCAGGTACAGGGTGAGCAGAGTAAACAATCCATTTACTCTGCTTTCCCACATTATTCGCTGCGCAGATGTGGCAATTCTGGCAAAATTTCTCTGCCACTGCTATAAATCTTGGAGCCACCTAGGAAGGGTGCTATCGGTAGCAAGGGATGTAAAACCTATAAATTCAGTTGGCACGCATCATGTCAGTGCCGTGTTTTTCGCTATGGAATCGGCAAATTATTACTGTGATAAAGTTCGTATAATGGAAGGAAGAAGACAAGGGTCGGCTGACTGCTGACGGTGGTATTTATTAGAATTCTCCAATATAAACACAAAAGCAGGTGCATCAGCACAATAAACTCAAATCAAAGCGTAACAAAACTTTCACTCCATGGCTGTGAATCGCAGAGTCCACCGGTCAGCAGTCCTTCTCTCTCTCACTCACTCCTGTTTCTCCTGGCGTTATATACTCTCTCCACGCCAATTACTGAAACAAGAAACAGGTGTTCGTCATTTGCATTTAACCCACTCAATCACCGATCGTCTTCTGCCTCTCTCTCCCACTGCAGATTTCGCTGAACCACGCCCCCCCCTGCCACATACCCCCACCGCCCGACTCAGGCCGGGGAGCCATCCGGTCTGCAGCCCCCCCCCCATTTCTGGAGAGGAAATCAGCCACAGCCATCTGAACAACCGGTCTGTGGACCACCTTGAACTTAAACGGCTGTAAAGCTAGATACCAACGAGTGATCCGCGCGTTGGTATCCTTCATGCGGTGGAGCTACTGCAGGGGAGCGTGGTCCGAACAGAGGGTGAATTCCCGTCCCAGGAGATAATAGCGGAGGGTAAGGACGGCCCATCTGATGGCAAGGCACTCCTTTTCTATGGTGCTGTCTCCCTCTTTGAGAGCTTCCGACTAATGTACAGCACCGGCCGCTCCTCTCCCTCTATCTCCTGAGACAGGACAGCACCCAGCCCCCTGTCCGACGCGTCTGTCTGCAACAAAAATGGAAGAGAAAAATTAGGAGAGTGTAATAACGGCCCGCCACATAAAGCAGCCTTCACTTGGGTAAAAGCCTGCTGGCACGGCTCCGTCCACTGGACCGTATCTGGTGCATCCTTTTTAGTGAGATCAGTCAAGGGGCTGGTGAGGTCCGAATAATCAGGTACAAACCTTCTATAATATCCCGCCAGCCCCAGGAACTGTCTCACCTCCTTTTTGGTCTTGGGATGTGGACAGGTCGCAACTGCTGCTGTCTTGTCAATTTGGGGACGCACCTGCCCATGTCTCACGTGGAAACCCAGATACCTTACTTCCACCCGCCCAATTGCATACTTCTTCGGGTTGGCCGTGAGTCCAGCTCCTCTCAGCGATCTCAACAAGGCCCTCAAATGCTGCACGTGCCGCTGCCAGTCATTACTAAATATAATTATATCATCAAGATAGGCAGCAGCATACGCAGCATGTGGCCGTAAAATCCTATCCATGAGACGCTGAAAGGTAGCCGGAGCCCCGAACAGCCCGAACGGAAGGGTAACAAATTGGTGTAATCCAAACGGCGTAGTGAAAGCCGTTTTTTCCTTAGATAATGGAAACAAGGGGATCTGCCAATATCCCTTTGTTAAATCCAGTGTCGAATAAAAGTGAGCCGTACCGAGCCGATCAAGCAGTTCGTCCACCCGTGGCATTGGATACGCGTCGAATTTCGACACAGCATTGACCTTACGGTAATCCACACAGAACCGAACCGAGCCGTCCGTTTTCGTAACTAAAACTATCGGGCTCGCCCAGTTACTGTTGGATTCTTCTATTACTCCCATGTCAAGCATTGCCGCCAATTCTGCCTGAACCACTTTTTTCTTGTGTTCAGGCAAACGATACGGCCGGCTGCGAACTACCACGCCCGGCTCTGTCTCAATGTGGTGCTGAATTAGATTAGTACGGCCAGGTAGGGGCGAGAACACGTCCGCAAACTCCGCTTTTAACTTAGTGAGATCAGTGAGCTGGGAGGGTGAGAGATGATCTCCTCCTGGAGCCAGCGCGAGAGATTGTGTTTTGACATTCACCTGTGGCCCAAGATCATCCTCTCCTCCAATCACCGTCGCCAGCATCACTGTCTCCGCCTCATTCCATTTTTTAAGGAGATTGAGGTGATATATCTGACGTGCCCCTCTCCTATCCGACCGTATTACTTCATAATCGAGATCTCCAATTTGCCGTGTGACCTCAAACGGTCCTTGCCACTTTGCAAGTAATTTTGAGCTTGATGTGGGGAGTAATACAAGCACTTTATCTCCCGGTGAAAATTTACGTAGATTAGTTCCCCTGTTGTACAACCGGCTCTGTCTGTCCTGAGCTTGTAACAAATTCTCCATTGATAGCCGCCCCAAAGTGTGGAGTTTTGTTCTCAAGTCCATTACATACTGAATTTCGTTTTTACTCTGAGATGGTCCGTCCTCCCAAGTTTCCCTTAGAACATCCAGTACCCCGCGGGGCTGGCGTCCATAGAGAAGCTCAAAGGGGGGAAACCCCTTGGAGGCTTGCGGGACCTCTCGCACAGCGAACAACAGGGGTTCTAACCATTTATCCCAATTTTTGGCGTCTTCTTGAACGAATTTACGAATCATGGTTTTAAGCGTGCGATTAAAACGTTCGACCAGCCCGTCAGTTTGTGGGTGAAAGACGCTGGTACGAATCGATTTAATGCCCAATAATTCGTAAAGTTCGCGTAAAGTGCATGACATAAACGCCGTGCCCTGATCGGTGAGGATTTCTTTCGGAATCCACACCTGGGAGATTAAACTAAACAGTGCGTCCGCAACACTCTTCGCGGAAGTGCTGCGGAGAGCCACTGCTTCAGGATATCGTGTTGCATAATCCACAATGACTAATGCAAAGCGATGTCCCCTCGCTGATCGCTCTAATGGCCCGATGAGGAGCATACCAATTCTCTCGAAGGGGACCTGCATTAATGGTAAAGGGCGCAAAGGCGCTTTTGGGGTGGCCGGTGGATTCACCAACTGACATTCCCGACAAGACGCGCACCACCTGCGCACATTCTCGTGAATGCCCGGCCAAAAAAATCGGGTCATGAGGCGATTTAGTGTTGCTGCCTGCCCTAAATGTCCAGCCATTGGATTAGAATGAGCCGCATGAAAAAGCATTTCCCTGCGGCTCCTTGGCACTAATAACTGGGTTGTATGTTCTTTTGTCTGGGCATCTTGGGTCACCCGATACAACCGATTCTTTATAACTGCAAAATATGGATAGGTAAGCACCTGCCCAGGCTGAAGAGGCTGACCGTCGATGGATTGGACCTGTTCAAACGCACGTTTCAGCATCTCATCCTGAGACTGCTCCAGGGGAAAGTCATCGCGCTCCGAGAGAATTATTCTCTCAATTTCACTCTGTTCCCCTGAAGCAGCACTCAGTGGTCCCGTCTCAGTCTCTCCCGCCTGCACGAGCGCATCTTCAACCATCGCATTCTTTCCCCAAGATGCATCCGTGCATAAATAACCCAATAATTCTGAAAATGCTGGCCAATTAGTCCCCAAAATAGACCTCCCCGCCGCTCCAGTGACAGAGAGTGGGTTAAATGATTGGCGTGGAGACAGCGGAGAAACAGGAGCGGGGTCCGTCCCGGCCTGTGTCAGCCCCCCTGGGCGGGACTCTCGGATTCGGATAATGACCCTGGTTATTCCCACCCCGCCCCCGGGGCGGGACTCGTGGACGGCACCTAGGTAGAGGGACAGGTCGAGAAAGAGAAGGGGAGGGGGAAGAAGGAGAGAGAGAAGCAGATGGTAATGGATCGCCGACCCCTGGGCACGCCACCATATGGTCCTCCGCCAGATGGATGGCCGAGTCCAGCGACGTGGGACGGTGACACTGGACCCACTCGGCGGTCTTCCTAGGTAGCCGAGTGATGAATTGCTCCAGCACCACCCGATCGATGATTTGCTCCACGTCGCTTCCCTCAGCCAGCAACCATTTGCGGCAGGAGTCCCGGAGCTGTTGGGCCATCACGAAGGGCCGGCCAGACTCGCCCAACTCCAAGGAACGGAAGCGCTGTCGATGTTGTTCCGGGCTCCGGCCGACCCGCTGGATGATGGCCCTTTTGAGGTCGTTGAAGACCTTGAGGTTCTGTACGGGGAGCTACTGGGCTGCCACCTGCGATTCTCCAGAAAGCAACGGATTGAGGCGCATCGGCCATTCGTCTCTGGGCCATCCGACACCTCCGCCGTTTTCTCAAATAGGTCCATAAATGCTTCACGATTGTCCGTTGGCCCCATTTTATTAAGGGGCAGGTGAGCATAGAAGGTTTGGGTACAATTGGAGAATGAGGCTGAACAGCTGCATTCACCAATCGCAAATCCTGCACAAAACGGCATTCACCTGATGCTTTCCTCACAGGGAGTACCGGTAAATTATTGGGTGAATCTGGACAAGGCACTATAGCCCCCTTTTTGACGAGCAGTGCATGAACTTTAGAAATTCCCACTACAGCTTCTTTGCTGAGAGGATATTGAGACCTATATGGCCTGTGCTGAGTTTTAGGCGTGATTACACAAGGCGTTGCATTCTTTATCCAACCAATATCAAATTTATCTTTTTTCCAGAGAGTCTCTGGAATCTCTGATAAATCAAAATCATTTTCAATTGGAGTACTAGAAATATTATTTCTCTCTTCACTGCACAACCTGTGAACCGTCACTGTCTGCATTGTTGGATATGCTCTTACCCCTGCTTCATTTGTATAATACCCATCATCATGGTAAGTCCAGCCCCCCCTCTCCACTTTTTCCATGAGCCACACTCCTACTTCCGCCCAGGAGCTTCCTCTCTTCCCCACAAAGACGTGAGGCTGGTCTTGCATCTGTTGGAAAAGAGTAGATTGAGATGGTGTTAGTTTTACAGTGAATGCTGAGAAATGCTGTGATTCTGTGAAATCGCTGTTTCTCTCATGACCCACAAACCATGAAGTGCAATGGAAATGAGATGGTTTTTCATAATCAGCAGGTATAAAACTATATTCAGAATATGGGTCAAATGAAGGAGTTATAACCCAATTGTAATACCAATTTGGCAATATCTGAGCAAAATTAGCACTCATAGTTGTCATTTCAACTCCTTTCAAGGAAACATCAATTGTTAATCCTAATTTAGAAATTAAATACCAGCCAAACAAATTCAAAGGGCATGTTTGAGAAATCAGAAATGAATGTGTACACTTTTTCTCCCCATTAACTACTGCTAATGGCATTGCCACTTTATCAATTTGTGCTAACCCTTATATACCATAAGTAGTACAAGTTTAGTCAGAAAGTGGCAATTAATCCAATTTAGATGCAGTCTCTACCGTAAGTGTTGATCTTGTGGCCCCAGTGTCTAATAACATGGAGATTGGAAGTCCTTGTACAAGTATTGTCATCATTGGATTCGAGCTTGTGTATTTAGTCAGTTGAATAAGCAGAGTTGTTGTCCGGGTTTGAGTGTCTCCCTCCTCATCCTATGCTGTGGAGTTTGGTGGTGGCGGAGGGGGAGGAAAAGAAGAAGTGTGTTGTTACTCTCTGTAGTTCTGCCTCTGTGTCGGATTGCTCTGCTGTCGCTGCTGTCGGAAGTTATTTTGGTACTGCTGCTGTTGGGGGAAGTTGTTCAGATTGTCCGGACACTCAATTGGCCCAATGACCTCTCTGACCGCAGATTCTACAACTGTCCCCAACCCTGCCATTCTGAGCATTCCACCTGCCATGACCTCTGCCTTTTCCTCTTCTTGCCTCTAGATAGTTGTCATCTCTTGGCATTTGGTTGCTGGACTGGGACTGGTAAAACATATACTGAGCATTTTCCAACTCCTGCTGTTTCTCTGTGTTCCTCTTTTCGTCATTCTGCTCAGCATGCTTGGCATGTTGCATCACCACTTCCAGATTCTGAGCTTCCCATCCAATGCAGGTCAATTTGACAGCTTTCTGTATGTTTGGAAGCAGGCCATTTACCAAATGGTGTTTCAGAACCCCCGTGTTGTTGGTTCCTTCTGGAAGACCTGCACATTCATCAACAACAGTCTTTAGTCTCGCAAGATAAGCAGTGACAGTCTCACCTTTCAGTTGCTTTGTGTTGGCAATTGCTGCCCAATCTGGCCATAGTGGGTAAGCCAGTCTCAGTCTCTCAAGCATTGCTGTCCATTGGACTCTCCACT
The DNA here is from genome assembly GCF_024489055.1 of Chanodichthys erythropterus. NCBI lineage: Eukaryota > Metazoa > Chordata > Actinopteri > Cypriniformes > Xenocyprididae > Chanodichthys > Chanodichthys erythropterus. The sequence continues at coordinate 17,912,521 of NC_090232.1, forward strand.
CCTGTGTTTCAGTTCCTCCTTCATCCAGACGCTGCAGGGCGGGGTTGAAAGCTCCTCCGCCTGCTCCACACACTTCTGTCCACTTCAATCCCAGTCTCACAATCCCAGTATTGCTAACCAGTCTTGATCTGTGGGTATATAAGTCACATCAACATTGTAATTGCACTTTTGAACTGCTCTACCCCCTTTTCTGGATCTGGGAGTGCAGCTGTCACATTTCGAAGTTCTTCCAAATCCCAAGGTCTCTCCACCCACACTGGCCCTTCGGCACCTGGAAACTGAAGCATAGGCAAGTTTTCTCAGTCTTTTTCCCGATCACAGAGACCAACCGGGTTTTCATTGGGTGTGTGAGAGGTGGTTTTCCAGCTTTTCTTTTCACCCCCTTAAATACACGGCTGAGGGCTCACGCAACTCAGGTGTCATCGCCTCATTCAGGAGTTTTCGAACTTCCTGATAAACTCCTGCATCCCTCTCATCCTCATCATCATCAGAGCTCTCACCCTCTGTCTTCACTTCCCCTTTTCTGGGGCACGGTTCTGCAGAGCTCCCAGCCACTGGAACTTGTCCAACTTCCTCTTCTCCCGCAGCATTGTATGGCGGGGGCCGCCTGCATCCACTCACTGCCTGCATATCATCGAGCTCTTGCTTCTGCTTCTTGGTCTGTAAGACAATAAGAGCAACCTTTTCCTCCTCATCTTTTCTTTGCCTCTCCTATCGAGCCTCCACTTCTCGCTCCCATCTGTTGAACAGCGTCCAGTCAATCCGTCTCCGCTTCTTTGGGGATAGATTCTTCAAGATACACCTTGATTCTCCTAAAACTGACACACTCAAAGTACCACAATTTTTCTCAAATTGTCCTTTTGTGAACTTTGACCACAACTGAATTTGAGGAATATGCTCTTTTTGCAAATTCCACTTTCTAACCAATTCTCGGAAAGGACCCTGGACCCTGGAGATTTTTTCAGTTTTTATTTTACCGCAGCAATTCCCCATTGTTAATTAAGCAAGAAAGTACTTCTTTGCAGAAACAATAGCAATAGCAAGATACATTTCTTATTTTTTCTTCTCTTATTTCAATGAGAGCAATAGCAAAAAGAAGGCAGACAGAATAAGCAAATTCTTCGTTGCTAGAAGGAGAGAAAGAGGAAAAAAACAATCTTATGAATTCAATTTCTGGATAAATATGTGAGCTATATCTCCCGGCCCAAATCATGGGATACCCTGGAATAGGAGGAACAGGATTCAATCCCAATTCTCCTGTGCTTCTATCTATATGTCTTAGATTAGGTCTAGTCAGCAAATACAAGGATGTTTGACCTATCATTAAATATGGGTCTGGATTGTAATCATAATACCATGCTTTAGTGCAACCAACCCCCAAAAATCTTGCTCAAATATTTGTTAAATTTGGCCACTCAATCTACACGACGTCTTACATAAGTATATCTTGTTAAATTGAAAGGATACCACTGTGGTGAATTCAGTTGAATTTCGTCATCCCTATAGGCTAACGGGATAAACCTTTTAAAACTGGGCCTAGCCAGTGTCTCTCTTACTTACTCACAGCACAACACAACACAACATTCAAACAAAGAACATAAACAAAACAAACAACATCCAACATCAGACAGAAAGTTCAAAACTTTAGAAATTGCAAAATTGCATCTTGTTTGTCCCAATAATAAGCAAATCAAAGGAAAAGAACTGGAGTCTGTGTCCTATTTCAAACCTTAAGTCCTTTCAGCCCATCTCGGATGGGTCCCTCTGTCGATCGGGGTCTCAGGGTCTCTTTTCTGTGAATTGCAAGTTGGCAGAATGCAGAAATAGGAAAAATAATAATCAAGTTCCTCTTACTCAAATTTAAAACTATCTGGCCCCCACCGACGGACGGAGGGAGGATCCCTTGGGTTCCTGGAAGCTCGCCAAAACTGTGGTAGATTTTCCAAGATGCACCTGACTTAAGTTACCTTCCAGGGGCGTCTCCTAATCGACACCCGAGCATCTCCTAATCGACACTCAATAAATGTCCTGATCTTTCGAAGTGTCTCCTAATCGAAACTCATTAGTACCTGGGAACGTTTCCAAATCAACACTCAACAACATATGATCTTTCGGAGCGTCTCCTAATCGACACTCAATAATATTTTGGGTCAACATCTTGACCCCCTTAAACCTTGTTCCCTATCCTGACTTGCTGCACAGCAATAACCAGAGACTCCAGTTTTTGTCCTTCAATGCCTTAATCACGGCCGGGAGAGTTCTCATCAATTCCAGAGAATCTCTCTCCGAACAAAGGAATACAACAGGTTTTATAGGATTTCAGATACACTTCACAGTCAGTATGGCATGATCTATTGCTCATTATCATCAGTCTCAATACAAATGTTTTAGATTTAAGAAAAACATCTCAGTTCCTCTGTCCCACATAAATTTAGATTTAGAACAACTGAATCACAAGATCATCAAAAAATGTCCCAGGGTTAATAGTTCAGATTACTCAATAGGTTAAAACAATTCCACAAAGACTATTTTTTATCATTAGAAGGATCTCACAGCAGAATTTTTCTGAATCACAACACTCAGTCCTAGTGACTATTTCTCTATTTCAATGTTAGATTATTATTAGGCCTGTAAAAGAAAAGAAATGTTAGTTCATTATTAATTAGTTCAAAAAATTCCATCACAATAACAACATGAATTACAACATGTATAACCTCCGTCCATCACTGAGAGACAAAACAATTCCTGTGATTTTACCTGCAATTAGTTTATAAAATAGCAACATTTTCACTTTAAAGTATAGTCAAATGTACCATTTCATCTGATTTTCACCTAGTTTTATCAAAATATCATCACTCCTAAAATCACATATCCTCCTTAGACCCAGTACATCATCTAGATATACATATTGAACATAGAAAAAAAATATTTTAAACCAACAGCGCTACAAGTTCCTGAGTTGTTAATTTTGAAAACATTTATTGATTCCTCTTTCTAGATTACACAGGCTCATGGAGGCACATAGAGTGGAAAACAGGTTGAAATCATATACTGGACTAATTCAGTACTAACCCATTACTCAAAAATCAGAAACCAAAAAAGATGCCATGTGTGTGTGCATGCATGCCCAATGTCACCAGTGCCTCTGTCCAGACAGAGTGTCTGGCCACCAGGTGAGTGATAAATTGCACTGCTAAGAAGGAGGGATGCCTGTCTCACACACACATACACACACAGTGTCCTGGCAGCTGATGTGTGTCTCATCTAAACACCTCAGTATAGAGACCTCACTTCAAGGTCACCTGTGCCAGCTAATCAGGCGTGGATGTGTGTGACCTGAAAATCACATTCATCAGCCATTGGTTCCCACAAGGCTTAATAAATGTACTAAATAATGTCATATTAAAAATGTAAAAATGCAAAAAGGTTTGTGTGAGGGTTAGGTTTAGGGTCGGGGGATAGAAAATATCATTATCTCAGTATTAAAAAAAAGTGTGTTGACTAAAAAGTTGAATGTATGCAGAAACATGTCATTATTTACAGTGCCCTCCACAATTATTGGCACCCTTAGTAATTATGAGCAAAGGCGGCTGTGAAAATAAATCTGCATTGTTTATCCTTTTGATCTTTCATTCAAAAATTCACAAAATTATAACGTTTCATTGAAGGAAAAGAATTGAAATCACATTATGAAATAAATGTTTTTCTCCAAAACACGTTGGCCACAATTATTGGCATCTTTTTATCTTTTTATCCATGTGTGCACCAAATCCATCTGGTGAGTTTGCTGCGAAAAAAACCTTTTTTTAGTTTCATCTGACCATAGAAGCCGGTCCTGTTTGAAGTTCCAGTCTTGTCTGACAACTGAATATGCTGGAGATTGTTTCTGGATGAGAGCAGATAATTTTTCTTGAAACCCTCCCGAACAACTTGTGGGGATGTAGGTGCTGTTTGATAATTTTTTCTGAGATTCAAGACTCAACTATTCTCTGCAATTCTCCAGCTGTGGTCCTTGGAGAGTCTTTGGCCACTCAAACTTTCCTCCTCACTTCACATTAGGACGATTTAGACACACGTCCTCTTCCAGGCAGATTTGTAACATCTTTAGTTGATTAGAACTTCTTAATTATTGCCCTGATAGTGGAAATGGGAGTTTTCAATGATTTAGCTATTTTCTTACAGCCACTTTCTATTTTGTGACACTCAACAATCTTTTGCTGCACATTAGAAATATATTCTTTGATGAATGATTACGGGAATTTGGCCTTTGTGTTTCCTCATGTTTATACTCCCGTGGAACAGGAAGTCATGGCTGGACAATTTCATGTTCACGATCACCCTGGTGTGCTAAAAAATGTAAATATGAATGGGAATATACTTCAGAGATATTTTACTCATAGAATTTCTAGGGGTGCCAATAATTGTGGCCAACATGTATTGAAGAAAAACATTTATTTCATAATTTGAGTTTCCCCCCACTTTCAATTGTTTTACTTCAATGAAAGGTTAGAATTTTGTAAATTGTTTTGAATGAAAGATCAAAATGATAAACAATGCACATTTATTTTCACAGCCACCTTTGCTCATATTTACTAAGGGTGCCAATAATTATGGAAGGCACCGTAAATATAACATTTATCATGTTATTCAAACTTACTTTAGGTAAGCCTAAAGTGTACCCAGAAAATGTTGTTTAAGTTATAATATCTATTAATGCATAAATTAAAGTAAAATCTAAGTCAAATTGCATAATAAATATACTGTTAAAAGATATATTTGCATTCATTTTTGGTCATACGGACATAGGTATAGGTAGGCCTATATATGCACTGTGAGAGAGATCAGCATTTAAACTGATCCCCAGGTAAACTCTGTTCTCTTAATACTGCACACAATAAATAAAGAATGATGCCCCATTTCAGATCATCTCAGATAAAGCTTCTCAAGTAAATCTCTCTCTTTTTTTCTCTCTTCTCTCTCTCTGTTCTTTCTCGTCTCTTCGTCGTGCTGTCGCTCATTGTGTCACTGATGAGGCTGAAGTGTAAATAGAGACAGGGAGCGAGGCGATGTGACGGCAGTGTTCGTGTGTTAAACTCGATAGTGTCGTCTCAGATAACGCACTGCACTTCCTTTCCTGTTCCTCCACATCAGAAGATCAGAGACAATAGAGGTGTATGTGTGTGAAAGTCGCCCCCTCTAAACCAGGCGAGCAATTGAATGCTTTGAATTGCATTCTAAAACATATATGCTTGCAAAGTTTTTCACAAATCTCTTCCTCAAACTCTAAGGGTAAGAAAATATGTTCACCTTATCTGGAAATGAAATGTGCGTGTGTGTGTGTGTGTGTATATGTGTGTGTACATATACGTACTTAGTTATTTTAGGGACAAATTTGTCCCCAGATGTGAGACAAATCTGACAAAGCTTCCATTTGGAGACATTCAGGAACATCCTAAATTGTAAAACAAGTTATTTATATATGCATCTATCTATTTATTTATTTAGCCAAAAATGTTTTTCTTTTATGGGTTTAGCTAAGGTTAAGGTGGTTTTGGGTTAGTCTGTATATCTGTAATTAGCTGTAAATAAAAACAATATATGTCTAAGGTATGTCTCCTAGCTATCTAAATAGCTAGTCAAAACTCCCCTGCAACATGCAAAGATACAAAAACATCAAAATTATTAATGTACAAAGATGAAAGTAAAGATTCTGAATGAATTTTGTTTTGGTCAGAGTTGGAGTGTGGGTGAAATCTCTGTGGGAGTTCAAAACAAGCTGTTTAGCTCCATATTGCGCAAAACTACTTCACGCAACTGAGTGAGTGTCAAGCTTATTTAATGTTTCCGTGGGTGAGAGAGTGAGAGAGAGCGAGAGTGAGAGAGTAATATTAATAATAATTGAGGGTTTTGGCAGGTCTTGGATGTAGAGAAAGTTCAAAGCAACAATCACTCACAATTCAGTCAAACTGACGTGATCTACGTGACAGGCTCTGCCAAATCTCTCCCTCACACACATAGAAAGAAGTTAAAATAATCTCACTGCATGTTGGTTCAACTGTTTATTACAACAAATGCTGAACATTCCTTTACTCCTACACACATGCACCTTATACACATAAATATACATGTATAAGTAAATATAATTATCTATGGAAATGTTTTTGATATGTTTCTAGTCATTTGTTATCTTTCTGTATAACATGTTTGTCTATACAGTGTTCCCAAAATGTGTATGTGGGTACTTTTGGAAACAAGTCACACTTTAAAATATATGAATTCCTTTACATAAAGTGGCACCTGAAAACCAGTGATGCAAGAGCTTTTCTTTTTTGCAGTTGTGTCAATGACATGAAGCTAATTTATTCAAAAATACATTAAACAAGAAATTCATGAATACAAAGCCTGGAATACACCACATATGATACGATTTTTTAGCTGTTCTGATGTCATAAAGCATAAAAAGCCTAAAAAAATCTAATTCTTGAAAAGAAAAAGAAAAACGTAAGTAGTTTGTAGTTATTAACTTTAAGTACAGTAGTTATTACTTTTTACATGACATTTTTAGAGTCATTAAATTAAAGGAAAAATTAGAAAGCCTGCATGATATCCAAAACATTTAAAAAGAAAGAAAGAAAAACTCGCAAAGTGCTCAGTATATGTTTTTGATGATGAATAGTTTTGTTCCTGCACTGGACATACAAGTTTGTCTCTGTTTAGTACAAACTTCAGTTATTGTGTTAGACTCATTAAAGCTGCAGTCCGTAACATTTTTTTGGTTAAAAATGATCCAAAATCAATTTTTGAGCAAGTACATAACCAGCCAGTGTATAAAACTATCTCCTTACCTTAGCCTGATTCTCAACGGTCAGCTTGTAATGATGTTTTATAATAAAATCGGTACTGGTGGGTTTCCGCAGGAAATTCAAGCATGTAGCCCTTTGTCTTTGTGTCATTACATCACATCTGTAAACAGAAAGAACGAGTCCCAGCTAGTAGGCTAATGCTGCCTTCATGTGCTATCGGAAGTTTGAAAGTTCATCATATTCAAGAAATTTGGTGCAATTTTTACCTAGGAAACTCGTATATACGGTAATTCCGAGAGCACGTGAAAGTAGCATAAATCACATGTGAGGATGGCGGATCATTTATAGCCTGTTCTCACAGCAGCTGCAATAATTAAACTTATCATTTTGATGGCAGATTGTAATCCAGAAAGGTCCAAATGACAATCATCAGTGACAACTGGAGATTCACCAGTAGTACAAATAGTAAAAATACAGCTAACTTACAAAATTAAAGTTCATTGAAAGTGTGTTTTTTATATATATATATAATGAAAATGAGTTTTTAAGCAAAAGCAGATAACTCCAACAGTCGTTTTTTTGGCAAAAGCAGATAACTCGACATTTCATGTTATACCAAACCAAGTAATTGCTTTGTAATTGCATTTAAAACAGACTTAAACTCACACGCACACGCACGCAAACACAAAAGCGAAAGGACAACCAAAAAAAATATTCAGCATGTAAAGGACTTGCAGGAGTCAAAATTATAAATCCTTGATCACTTTTAGTTAGCTTTGATGAAACTCCCCTCAGCTAGCACATCTTTTAGGAATGACTAGCAGTCTTGTCACCTGACCTGAATACTGCACGCTGATTCGCTAAAACGGACTTATCTGTTTCTGTACACAAACAACAAGGTCGCTAGCTTGTCGGTTTCTGCTGTAAAACCGGAACTCGCGATGCCTTGACAGTTGGCAATACTGGCTTTTCTGACAAAATGTATTTATGGTTCAGAATGTGCTATATGTGGAGAATAACACACACCAGTCAGTTTTTTAAAAAGTGGCGTTTATCGGTTTTTGAAAATGAACTCTTCAGATAGTCACGCAAAGCTGATGTTGTTAACATTAACGTTTTGAGAAGAAAGTAGAAGAATAATAATCATTTGCATGGACGTGATCCGAGCTAAGGGATCGTTAGATTTATTCACTATTGGCAGCGCTATTTATGCTTTTTTCTCAGTTGGTCAGAACAAAGTAGCAGATTTGTTACTTACTCCTTCAGATGACATTTTCCGGTGATAATTCTTATTTTGGTCATACTTCCAAGATGTAGAATCTGTGATTCTGAAGTACAGTATCACCAATGTGGTGACTGACAGCAACATTAGATTAATCCACGATGAGGAGCCGTGCCGATACACAACCCACGTAAAAATGATAATTCCGCAAATAACTGCAATTGCAGGTTTCAAACAGAGATGGCGACAAAGAGGCAAAACTTACAGACTGCAGTTTTAAAGTTATTAGGTCAAAACCATATGAAACCTAAATGAACACAAAGTATACTTTTCTAATATCTTGGCATACACTATGTTTTAAAATGGATTTAAAAAAAAAAAAAAATCTTTATCATGGACACTATTGACCCTGCAGTTATGATGTCTGTTTTTATTGTCAGCGTTTGCCAATAATAACTTAAATAAGACAATCATATATTTTAACGGTGGATTATATGTCCAAATACATTTTGGGCCCACTGTCCATGTATGTTTTCTTTCCATCATATATCTAGTGGTGTGCATTCAGCTCAAATGACTAACATTCACTAAAGAAACAAAACTGAGTTATCTATTGCTTTGTTCATTCAGTTTGGTCCTTTGTTACCTGAGTATACATGAGTTTTCCCCGACAAGATATCCACCACCTCTTTATGCCAATTGCATTTGCCTCTCTTATCTAATAATGTAATGTGCGTGTGTGTGTGTGTGTGTGTGGTTGAAGCAGAGGGGGCATATGAGATGCTGAGGATGTTTAGGATTGGACCGTCTCCTTTGATCAGCGTTTCAAAAAATTGCCAAGGGCTGTCTACAAACTCCACCACTCTCTCTTTTCCTGACACAGACAGACATGCACGCAATAGAGTGACAGAGAGAGAAAGGGATGAAAAAGCAATAAAGCTAGGTAAATGAGCAAAGTTGCTAGGTTTATTTGTAACATCATGTTTGATATGACAGGTACAGTGCATCATAGACACAATGTACTCCCCGGTGTGTGAACACCACAGATTTGCAATGTGTGCTAGACACAAAAGCCTGACGTAGGATATTTCTGTCTCATGTGTGGCAGCAACTTCTCCCAGATCTCATCAAACTGATTTGAGAACAGCTTTGAGAGTATAATAGATAGGGCAAGTGTGAAGAGGCGCCTCAGTTGCTGTTAAAATGGGAAAAGCATGGCTCAGCACAATAGCACATGCAAGAACTTTTATTTAGTGCTTCCCAAAATGTAAACATATGGAAAAGTGAGGCTCTCAAACTATAAATATCATTTCATTAATGTGCCATTTTACCCAGTCACAGAATTCCAAAATTATTTTTGTTTAACTTCCTGCATCTTGAGAAAGGTGCCAAAGCTCTTCTATGGATTTATAATGTCTCCAATGCTTCTGTCTCTTCATGTAATCTCAGATGTACCCAATAACGGTGAGATCAGATTAGAGGTCTGCATTCCAGTGGGACTCCCACAGAATCCTCAGGACTTGACGCTTGAGGTGCGGGACAAGTTTTAAGTTTTTTATTAAAAAATAAAAATAGGGCTGACCAAAGATTTTCCTTGTCGACTGATTAACTTGTCATTTATTTTAGCCATTATTTGACCAGCTGCACATTATGATATTAATTTAATTACTTAAATATATAGGGGAGGAGAACCAGAAAATGGTTTGATTTTCAGGGCTGAGAAAGAATATTATATGTAACATAGCTAACATTGTTCTACATTACAGAGAAATACTAAACCATTAAACTTAAACCTAAAATGAAACCTTTAAAATATAAATTAAGCATTCCAGAGCTTGCATAAAGCTTGCTGCAGTACATAGGCAAAAGCAATGATGATGAAAGTGTCAGGGAAAAAAAAGGGAGACTGACTGAACATTTTAATAATATATAAATAAACTAGTGTTTTCTGAGTCAGTGTCGGCTACAAAGATGAAGCTGATGACTCGGACACATCATCTCCGCAGTATAGTGAATGTGCCTATAGAGAGAAATGCACGTTAGGAGCGAGTGGTCATGTAAAGTGGCAAACGTTAGGGCTACTACTTATTTGTTTCAAATGATAAAGCCAGGTTTGAGGTCGATGAATGACAAATGAATGTTTGGATATCCTTGCCGATATAAATACCACTTGGACCAGCATGTTAACGATCTGTCCGTCACAGACTGCATGACTTCACCACTTCCTGTAGAATTTTTTATGATCAATCGACCTATTAAAATTTGGCTGACTAAGCCCCTTCTTGACCAATGATTTGTCAACTATTAGGGGGAAGCCCTAAAAAAAAAAAATGTATTTTATGTTTTAAGGTATAGAATGTTATTCATCTCTTGCGCAACAAAAATAAACAGTTTACAGACATAGGGCCCTGTTTCAATGATCTAAGTGCATGGTCTGAAGCGCATGGCGCAGGTGCACTTTTGCTAGTTTAACAATGGAAAAAATGGTCGGCGTACCGGGCACATGGTCCAAAAGCGTTGTACCTATTCTCTTAATGAGTCATGGGTGTGTTTTGGGCTAACGTGCAATAAACCAATCAGTGTCATCTCCCATTCCCTTTAAAAGCTAGGTGCACTTGCATCATGGCAGATTGTTATTTACATGGCAGAATATAGAGGCCCTCAACCTGATGAGTCAGTTTACATAAGTTTACACAAATAATTAGCCAATTTTATCCATCATTACTGGAAATTGGTAATTCTGATACATGAAGTGACTATCCATTATGACATGTAGGCATTTATCATTTATCTTTATGTACACAATGATATTTTTTTTACATTGTAATCTTTTTATTTTTTATATTGTAATCACTGTAGTCAATAATTTTATCCCTTAAAACTCATCATTGATCACCAAAATTACATATTTAAACGTTTTTTTCCTGTGAAAAAAAATTCTTAATGCCTTAAAATAACTTGAATGTAACTCTATACCCTTGCCTCATTTAATAGAGGGTATGCACGTGACGTCACCGTCGACTCTTAGGACTGCGGTCACCCACGCTGAGTGGCAAAAGACTGAGCAGCAGCATTGGTTTTCAGGGTGAATGTCGCGAAAAACACACAAAACACATTCAAAACGGGAAAGAGCTTTGCGGCTGACTGAACAAATAGATTTGACACAAACCCTGAGGTATATATTTAAAAACTAGAGAAAGCAACAGAAAAGGAAGCAAATGGATCACTGCAATTCACAGAAACAGCTGGACTCCAGCAGAGAAACATGGATTTGCAGTTATCATTTTGTGTCGAATTGTTGGATTTTGAGGTAAAATCATAACTTATATATTGTATTGTTATATATTATGTGTTACGGTACAGAGACACGGAGGCAGAGATAAGAACAATCCAGGTAAGTTTATTGTAAACAGCAAAGCACAGGGTGATGTTGAGCAGATATTGGGAAGTTGAGAGGAGAAGAGAAACTAATACTGTCCTGAATTTGTATAGTTGATGCAGATGGTGGAAGGAGCTGGCGGAGACACTCACACACACAGGCAGGTTGGTACACACGAGGAGTAGGAGACAGGGGAGCTGAAGGAGACGTCTGAAGCAGGTAGATATGGAGTTGGGAGTTCTTAAGGTAAGCATACATGTGAAGTATAGCAAACGAGACTGGGCAGTGAGTGTGTGTGAGTGAAGAGTCTTTGTAGTGGTGTTGATTGCAGTGCTGATGAGTGACAGGTGGCGGTGATCAGTACTCCGGTGATTGGGTGCGTGGGTACGGAAGTGAGGTGGAACCTGACGTGTCTGTTACAGTACCCCCCCCTCCTACGGCCCGCTCCTGAGGGCCGCGGACCCCGACGTCGTGGTGGTCTTCCTCTCGGGCGTGGGGCAGGTCTGTCAGGGTGATTGGCATGGAAGTTCTGTAATAGGATAGGATCAAGGATATCATTCTTGGGGACCCATGAGCGTTCCTCGGGACCATAGCCTTCCCAGTCGACGAGGAACTCGAGCTGACCACCACGGCACCGGGAATCCAGGATTTCATGAACCACGTAAGCTGTGCCGTCCTCCAGGATGAGTGGAAGGGGGGGCTCGGCGGCTGCCACGTCAGGTTCTGTGGAGGGAACAACAGAAGGGTGGTGAGGTTTAAGTACTGATACATGGAATGTAGGGTGGATTCTACTGTACTGTGCTGGGAGCTGGAGACGGTAGGTGACGGGGTTGATCTGCCGGATGATGGTGAACGGGCCAATGAAGCGGGGACTCAGCTTCTTGCAGGGCAGACGCATCCTGATGTCCCGGGTGGACAGCCAGACCTTCTGCCCCGGTTGGTATACAGGAGCTTCGGAGCGCCGAAGGTCGGCTGTCATTTTGCGTCTGCGCAGGGCTCTCTGCAGTTGGTGATGAGCTGAGTCCCAAACCCTCTCGCTCTCCCGGAACCAGTAGTCGACTGTGGGGACGTTGGAAGGTTCCCCATCCCAGGGGAACAGTGGGGATTGGTAGCCGAGTACGCACTGGAAGGGTGTCAGTCCAGTTGTGGCTTGTCGGAGGGAGTTCTGTGCGTACTCGGCCCAACCCAGGTACTGGTTCCAGGAGTTCTGGTGGCCGTGACAGAAGGTACGCAGGAAGCGGCCAATCTCCTGGATCTTGCGTTCCGTCTGCCCGTTCAACTGAGGATGGTATCCCGATGATAGGCTGACGGTCACACCCAGGAGCGAGAAGAAGGCCTTCCAGACGTGGGAGACGAATTGGGGTCCTCTGTCGGAGACTATATCTTCAGGTATTCCATAATGACGAAAGACGTGATTAAACATTAACTCAGCAGTTGCCATGGCGGTAGGTAGACCCTCCAGGGGTATCAGACGGCAGGACTTCGAGAAGCGGTCTACCACCACCAGGATGCATGTGTTACCGTCAGACTCTGGGAGATCTGTGACGAAGTCCACTCCCAGGTGTGACCAGGGTCTCTCAGGAACGGGCAGAGGTAGGAGCTTGCCGGTGGGAAGATGGCGTGGGCTCTTGGAGATGGCGCACTCCCTGCAGCCCTGCACGTACCTTCTGACATCGTTGGCCATGTTGGGCCACCAGAAGCGTTGTTTGAGCAACGAGAGGGTCTCATTGACCCCCGGGTGACCAGTGGCAAGTGATGAGTGGGTATTGTGCAGGAGTGGAGTGCGACGTGCCCGTGTGACGTATTGCAAGCCTTGGGGGCAACCCGGCGGAGTACGTGTGGAGGCATTGGAGGAGGGAATGGTTTCTTCGGACCACTGGATGGGGTTCACGAAGATGGACTCCAGCAGTATGGTTTCAGGATCCTCGGGCTTTTCATCAGGAGAATGGAGACGAGACAGGGCGTCGGCCTTAGTATTCTTTGACCCAGGACGGTAGGAGATAGAGAAATTAAACCTTGAGAAAAACATGGCCCAGCGAGCTTGGCGCGGATTGAGTCTCTTGGCAGCCTTCAGATATTCAAGGTTCTTGTGATCAGTGAGAACTTGGAAAGGATGAGTAGCCCCCTCCAACCAATGCCTCCACTCCTCGAGGGCAAGCTTGACGGCCAGGAGTTCTCGGTCATCGATGTTGTAGTTGACCTCCGCCGGGTTGAGCTTGCGGGAGAAGAAGGCGCATGGATGGAGCCTACTTGGTGTCCCCTGCTGCTGTGAGAGGACCGCTCCCACTCCGGTGGTGGAGGCGTCCACTTCCACAACGAATGGGAGTTCTGGATTGGGGTGGGCGAGGAGGGGAGCGGTGGTGAAGGCTCTCTTCAGGGTCTCGAAGGCGTTGGTGGCTTGCTGGGACCAGGACAGAGACTTGGGCTGATTACGGAGAAGGTTGGTAAGTGGACTGACAATGGTGCTGTAGTTTTTGATAAATCTGCGGTAGAAGTTGGAGAAACCTAGGAAGCGTTGGAGTTCTTTGATTGAAGATGGAGTGGGCCAGGACTGAATGGCGGAGACCTTCCCCTCGTCCATCCGGATGCCACTGTGATCTATGACGTACCCCAGGAACTGGACAGAGGGTTGGTGAAAGGAGCACTTTTCAGCTTTGAGGAAGAGGTGGAACTGTCGTAGTCGTTGGAGGACCTCCGCAACGTGGTGGCGATGTTCGGCCAAGCTCCGGGAGTAGATGAGGATGTCATCGATGTATACCAGAACGAACTTGTGTAGGAACTCCCGGAGCACCTCATGTATAAAGTCCTGGAATACGGAGGGGGCGTTGACCAGGCCATACGGCATGACGAGATACTCGTAGTGTCCGGTGGGCGTGACAAAGGCGGTCTTCCACTCGTCCCCCTCGCGTATCCGGATGAGGTTGTAAGCGCTGCGGAGGTCCAACTTCGTGAACACAGTGGCACCACGGAGATGTTCCAGGGCCGCTGGGACGAGGGGAAGCGGGTAGCGGAATTTCACTGTTATTTTGTTGAGGGCATGGTAATCAATGCAGGGCCTCAAGCCTCTGTCCTTCTTAGCCACAAAAAAGAAGCTTGAAGCAGCAGGGGAAGTAGACGGGCGGATGTAACCTTGGTTGAGGGCCTCTTTGATGTATTCCTCCATGGCCTTTTCCTCCGGTATTGACAGGGGGTAGATGCGTCCCCTGGGCACTGGTTCACCCGGCAGCAGATCGATGGCACAGTCCCATGGCCGGTGTGGAGGAAGCTTGGAGGCGCGTTGCGGGCAGAAAACGTCACTGAAGGGGGCGTAGTCCGGGGGAACATCCACGGAGCGTTTCTCGACGTGGCTTTCAATAGAGGTAGCGTGCATGGAGAGAGACTCGGAGAATGAAAACCTTGGAACAGGAAGCGCTGGGAAACAGTCTGGAAAGCAGTGGTCACCCCACTTCAGGACTTCGCCCGTGCGCCAAGAGATGTTGGGGCTGTGTTGTTCGAGCCACGGGCGCCCTAGAACCACGTCAGCGGTGGACTCCTCCAGAACCAGCAGATGAATCTTTTCTGTATGTAGAACACCCACGCAGAGTTGAAGTGGTCCCACACAATGACGGATGTGCTTACGGCTCAGGGGTTTGCCCGTGATGGAGTGGATTTGATAGTTAACCGGAGACGGGGAGATCTTGAGCTTGAGTTGTCGACAGAGGGCGTCTGCAGACCCTGAGTCAAGGAGCGCCACCACTGGAACAGAAGTATTTGCAGCAGTAAGGATTACAACAGTTGTGAGTGGTTTCATTTTATGAATAGAAGGGAAAAATCGCACTCACCACGGGCTGAGGAGGACGGGTTGGGCACGTGGAGAGAATATGCCCCGGAGATCCACAATATAAACACAAGTTAAGAGTTAATCTTCTTTGTCTTTCATTTGAGGTGAGACGTGAGTGATCTACTTGCATGGGCTCGGTGGCTGGTTCTGGGGAGCTGACGGGTTCTGACCGGCGGAGGAGGTTGGTGGTGGATGACAGGCCCTGGTGCTCGAGGAGACACGACTGCATACGAGAACCCACGCGGATGGCGAGTTGGATGAAGCGTTCTAGTCCCATTGAGTCCTCGTATGCAGCGAGATGCAGCCGCACGTTGGGTTCCAGTCCTTGACGGAAAGATGTGATGAGGGCTTGTTCATTCCATCCGCTGTAGCGGCTAGCGTTCGGAACTGCACGGCATAATCATTTACAGAGAGATTACTTTGTTTTAGATTATAGAGTTTCTCACCAGTAGAAGAATCCTTTAGAGGTTTCCCGAAGACTTCGCGGAAGTGGGAGACGAACGCCGAATATGACTGGACGACAGGTCCTTTCTGGGTCCATAGAGAATCGGCCCATTGTAGGGCCTAACCTTGCAGTTGCGAAATGATGAAAGCTATTTTTGAGGTGTCGGTTGTGTAGAGGTGCGGCTGCATCTCCAGGACCAGTTCGCATTGAAGGAGGAATCCGCTGCATTCCTCCGCCGATCCAGAGTAGGGCGCCGGTTTGGCCATGGGACTGGCGGTGAATGCAGGTGAAGGAGCGGTGAAGGAGGGTGCGGGAGCAGCCGCGGTGAATGATGATGGTGCTGATGAAGATGATGGCTGTGGTGTGAGTGCTCGGCGCAATGCGTCCACGAGCTCTTGGAACGGGTCGTTGGTGCTCATGCTGTGAAGTTGGTAAGGTCCGGTCTTCTGTTACGGTACAGAGACACGGAGGCAGAGATAAGAACAATCCAGGTAAGTTTATTGTAAACAGCAAAGCACAGGGTGATGTTGAGCAGATATTGGGAAGTTGAGAGGAGAAGAGAAACTAATACTGTCCTGAATTTGTGTAGTTGATGCAGATGGTGGAAGGAGCTGGCGGAGACACTCACACACACAGGCAGGTTGGTACACACGAGGAGTAGGAGACAGGGGAGCTGAAGGAGACGTCTGAAGCAGGTAGATATGGAGTTGGGAGTCCTTAAGGTAAGCATACATGTGAAGTATAGCAAACGAGACCGGACAGTGAGTGTGTGTGAGTGAAGAGTCTTTGTAGTGGTGTTGATTGCAGTGCTGATGAGTGACAGGTGGCGGTGATCAGTACTCCGGTGATTGGGTGCGTGGGTACGGAAGTGAGGTGGAACCTGACGTGTCTGTTACATTATGTTGACGAATCATCAATTAAATATTTTCCATCTCATATTATGCATAATTGGGTGTTTTTAAATAAACAACACTGTCAAAAACTATACTATAAAACTATATATGTTTTAGGGCTGGACAATATGACGATATAACATTGATATAAGTGATTAAGCAGATTTAAACCTACCGATATTGTAGTTATATAAAATATTCACAGCCAGGTTTGCTTTATGTATTTCCCCAGCGTCAAATCAGGCACATATAAATGTGACTCCTGGCTGCATGTCAATATCCATGGATTAGGTTTATTTGACAAGTTGTAAGAAACACTTTCGAGTCCAACCATTAGGGTAATTCATTAGTTTTATTCGCGTTTTCGCCGTTTCTCCTATTAATCCAGTTACGCAGCTGACGTCGATGCATACCCTCTATATAAACGGCTCTATAAATATGCTTATTAGCACCGCCTCCACTTACTCGCACAAGCTTAGACTAGATCCACTCGGTCGACTTACTGAGGTAAACAATGGTATCGCTTTTTACACGTCAGACACATAACAGTAATTAATATAATTAGCATTTTGCTTGACTATGTTATCAAACAGCTAATAATGTGTTGCTAATGTTACATAAACCATGTTCACATTCACAAGTCAAACAGCTGTCTTCTAAATATATAAATACTGCCTTCTATATTGCTAAATCTACCCGATTTTACATATCAACAGAAAAAATATACCGGGATAAACTTCATTTAAAACTTCCTTCCGTGGGCAGTTAATGATATGCTAAAGCCTGGCGGCATGTTGACATGATTGGTTACAAGGTAGTTTATGAAGTCAGATACACCAGCGATTTCAAACCGCGTGTTTGATACTGTCTTTGTTTTACTGCAGTTTTGAAGAGAAAATACTCAGCAATGGTGTTGACTGATGAATTTGACATAAAGCATGTTAAAATCACCAGACAGACATATGAACAACATTAAAAACTTGATTTTCACCACAGGAGTAAGTGGGAGTGGGACAGAATCTTGCTAGAGTGGGAAAAAAACAAACACTCTAGATAAGATCTCTGTGTGGGTCATACCATCTGCTATAGGGCTCATTGTTGATACAAAAAATCTCTGTGGATTATTACAGTATTTGCAAAAGGAATGTTTGGAAATTTAAAATGGATATTTTCTACTTGCACACTAAAGCAAAATATAGCCTTCTTACAACAAATGTTTCTGTCAAGCATCTAATGTAATCTAGTAAGCATCTAGTAATGCAAGACTTTTGCATAGTAATTTATGTTTGTGTGGCTCTCACCATTTTTGGATCACTTAAACACCGCAAATAAACATCATTTCATTGTGCTGTTTTGCTGAGCTAACTTTTCCAATTTTAAGAACCATTGAAGCAGGGGTTGTGCTAAGGGTCAGGCCTGAGACAGATTTGTTCTCTTCGGTCAGCAGACACATCAAATCAGTGCGGTCTCATTAACTATCAGCTACAGCAAATATATCAGCTAATCTGACTCAGCTTTATTTAAGCTGCTGTCCTCTCAAACACCCTGTCTCTGTGTCTCTCTTTCACCCTTTCTGTCACTCTCTTTTACCCTATTGATTCAATGTCAATTCAATAAAGCTTTATTAGAATGACTATTTACTTATTGTATTGCCTAGTCATTGCAATTCTACAATTCTACATTGCAATTCTACATTTTATTTATTACACAATACACTAAGACAAATAAAATTATTAAAATTAATAACTTAATTATAATTAATTTAATTAAGTATTTGAAACAAATGACAAGAAAGTGAATCTTAATTTTAATAATATTATATTGTTTCTGTTAGTATAATACATTTCATATAAAACTATTAAAGCAGAGGTTCTCAACCTGAGGGTCTCAACAAACTTTCAAGGGGGCCTCAAGATGGCTTAAAATGATTTAAAATTAAAGCTAATATATTTAAGCTAATACAACGTAAAATTAAGATATTTCTTATTATTTGGATATCTTTATAATGAATATACATCTTTCTAGTTAGGCCAAGCTCTAAATGGGAGCCCCAACCAGGTACTGTTGTAGCGGGGCATGGGGTCGCCGCATTGCTGCCATTGCAACTTATGAGGTCCGAGGAGGTTGGAGGCCCCATCCTCTCTGTTTCAGAAACTTAACAACCAAGTGATGGATGCGTGTTCTGTCCGCAGCCGGAACTTCTTCCTGTACAGGTAGGGCCAGAAGAGCCGGAGTGCCAGCACCTCAGCAGCTCTCAACGGGTAATGCAGTAGTTTCTCTCTGCCTTTTTCAGAGCCTGGTTGAAGTATACAATGACATGTTCTCCATCTACATCTTTCTGGGACAACACTGCGCCAATATCAACATTACTGCCGTCGATGTCGATGATGAACGGCCGGCCTGGATCAGGGTATGCTAACACTGGAGCCTTGGTCAGTACCTAGTAACAGTTGAAGGTGGCCTCACACACCTCATCCCAGACAAAGGGTCTGCCCTTTTCCGTTAGCTAGTGCAGCGGGCTAGCAATGGTGGAGAAGTTCTGGATGAAGCATCGGTTGTACGATATCAGGCCCAAGAAGCTCCGCAGCTCTGCAATGTTCTTTGGGACAGGCTACCCCTTCTGCCCTTCTGCTACTTTGGCGGAAGGGCAGTAGCTGACCACCCTGTTGGCGGTGACCTTTCCATTCCAGGTAGGATCGATGAGGGCCCTGCAAGCACAGTCATTTAGAACACAGAACACATATAAACCCTGGGTGGGGCCCACTAGTGAACATTTTCCATGGAGTGGTGTAGCCCCTCCACCTGACCACTCGCTTCTAGTTTTCCAAAGATGCAGGCACAGGGGCGGGACAATCACGCAGTGCTGAAGTAGAATGAGTAGAACGCCCTTGCTGGTTCAGGGGCCATTCTCTGCTCTTGTCTTGTTGCATAAAGTCACCCATACAACATATCCCTTCAGCATTGCCAACTACAGTACGCTCGGCCTGGCGTACTCGGGCAGGAGGGTGGTAAAAAGGGGCCGCTGTTTGTGTTTTGGCTTGAAGTCAAAAGGGTACTGTATAATGGATAGTTCACCAGCAATTGAATATTCTGTTATCAGTTACACATCCTCATGTCATTTCAAACCCATAACACTTTTTGTCTTCAAAACACAAATAAAGATATTTTCAATGAAACCTGAGACATTTCTGTCCTTCCATTAAATATCCATATAACCAAATAACTTTGACACTTCAAAAGGAATTGTGAATGTAATTCAGTTGAATCAGGCAGTTTAATATCAAGTCTGATATGATGAACCAATCTAGACTTTTATTCACAATAAAACTTTGATCAATGCACATTGAGCACATCAAATATGATAAATGGAAGCTCAAATGTGTTTCATGTGGAAGAACCAATGAGGTGTGTTAACAGACATCAAACAAGAACAGTTATTTTTTTCCCCCCATATTTTTCAGTACTTTCTGTACTTTTTAATACTTAAAAGTTTTGGTTGAATGGATTTTTAATGGACAAAAAGGATGAGAGAACAAAAATATATTCATTTGTGTAAAGATGAACAAAAGAATCATGAGTTTGGAAAGACAAGAGGGTGAGTGAGTGATGACAGATTTTAAATTTTTGGGTGTACTAACCCTTTAATATCATGTTCACAATAAAACTACATTAATTTTCTTAATTTTATGCTAAATGTGGTCTACATACTGAGATGAGTCAATTTGATTAATCTTGCATATTTTAATTCAAGTTTATGTGCAAGTATATTCACAAGATGTGACACTGAGGAAATTTCATTAGCCTTATGTTTAGAGCTTTATAATTAATACAGCCTTAATCAAACTGATTAAATGGACAGTTTTGTCATCATTTACTCACCCTCATGTCATGCTAAACCTGTAAGCATTTCTTTCTTCTGTGGAACATAAAAGAAGATATTTTGAGAAGTTCTGGGGCTCAAACAATGGGTTTTAGGGCTTTTCACACTGCTTAACCCCAGGTTCTAATTTCTAAACACCACTTTTAACCCCAGGTAACCACTTTTTACCTGTGATTAAGAAACATTTTTGAAAACGTACATTTTTAATAAGTAAGTAAATTGAAAAACCCTATTATAAAACCTTATAGGAAAATCTCGAAGGAAGCAGTTGCGAATTAGACTTTCTGGTTCTGACATCACACCTGCACCACTCTATTCATGTGCTTTGGACAGTCACAAAAACAAAACGTGTAGTGTTGAGGGAGAAAATGTCAAATGGTGACACAATACGTCCACTGAAGTTAATATGAGACCGATTCATTCTCACCTTTATAGTCCGAAAAGTCCTTTATGTAAACATATTGTGTTCAGCAATCATCCAAACAGTGACACTGACAAAGCAAATATGCAAGTACATTAACCCAGAATTTAGGAATGTACAGTGTAAAATGGCAGTTTATGAATATCCAGGATTAATTGTTAATTATGAGCAATCTGAAACATGAAGCAAGACAACCCAGGATTCCATTTATCTGGGCATTAGAAGGGTTAACTATTTCAAGTGTCAAAAGCCCTTTTGACTTTCATTGTTATGTACAAAACATCCGGGACATTTTTTGTTTAGTTTGGTTTGAAAAGACATTAGGATGAGTAAATGACTCATGAATTAATTAATTAATTTTCATTTTTGGGTGAACTACATCATTTTGAGATTGTGACACTGGTCACAACATTCCTATTTCTTTTGTCTCTGCCTCTCACCTCATCTCCTTATCTACCCTGTCTATCTTTGTGTCTCCGTCTATCAGCCTATCAATGTCTCTCTGTCGCTCAGGTATCATGTTATGTACATGAGTGTGTAATGAATAATACTGTAGTTCCTGTATAGAGTATCAGGTCAGATCGATATCATCAACCTTTCCCTGTCTGCCCACTGCAATACCAAACCGCTGCGTGCCAGTGTGTGTGTGTGTGTGAGAGAGGGAGCGTGCCAACTCCTGAAACATCTGATACACAGACGTTCTGATTTTGAAACATTGTCTAACACACACTTACACACAGACAGGAAGCTCGTTCTCCTAAGATAAGATGACTTCTCTGACTCCCATTTTATGCAACAGTTTTTAAGCCTCTGAAAACATATACAGCAGCACCTTCCTGTCAGCTTTTTTTCCTTCTTGCCTCTCCATCTCCCTTACAGGTGAATGGAATGGAAAATGCAGGAAACATGAAAGGTGATACCCAAATACAGACTGTTTTATCTGCTGAGTGCAGCGAGATGGAGCTTTGGGACACCAAACTACATAACATTTCATAAGAGACACTGAGAAGGAGAGAGAATGCTGATAACAAAGATGGATATTTTCACATGAACACCTGTAGAGAACAGTTTAGAATGAACCAAAACTAGAAAGAGTGTTGCATTTTCATAAGAAATAAACTCTTTCATGCTGAGTTTAATAGACGAATTTGAATTGCTATTGATTTTTTTTAAAAATTATTTATTTCTCACTACCTGGCAGTATTTGAAGTGTTCTCCCTTTGAAAGAAGGAAAGGGCAATTATCCTTTGGCATTAGGAATTATTTTGTGGTTCTTAGCTAGTGGGTCACAGATCTGTTCTGACAACAACAGGGGGGAAAATAAGTCTAAATGCAAACATCAAAGGCTTTGCATTTTATCCAACTCTATGGGCAGTGGTTCTCAATCCTGTAGTACCAAACACTGCACATTTCTCCCTTAATAACTATCCTCAATTTATATTATCAGCTCATTAGAAGAACTGAACTGGCCGGACATACCATCTTCTATACTAACATGTGAAAAGTAATAAGTCCCATGAATATTATGTTCGAATATGCAGTTTTTTTTTTTTTTATATAAAACTCAGGTGTGACCTACTTCTTCTCCCGAGATCATCCGAAGGATATGAAAGAGGAGTTGTTTCATTCTGAAATGTCAGTAAACAGCAACATGGGTGATGCTGCAGGTCATGACAATAGCAACTTAACAAATATGATTATGATTACTTAAAGAACATACTTCATTAATGGTCAAGAACTATACTACCATTCAGATTTGTGGTAGGTAAGATTTTCTAAATATTTTTGAAAGAAGTTTCTAATATTCACCAAGGCTCCATTTATTTGATCAAAAATATCATGAAATATTATTGGTGCTCAACAAACATTTATTATTATTAGGGGCCAAGCACCGAAGGTGCTTAGGAACCTATTGTTATTGTTGGCGTTCCGTACGCTTCTTCTTCTTCTTCTTCTTCTTCTTCTTCTTCCGCTCTTGAAGTCTATGGCAGCCCATAGAACCGCTTGCGGGAAAGTTGTGAAATTTGGCACACAGTTAGAGGACAGTCTGACCTTTGTCCACAGCAAATTTGGAGTCTCTATCTCAATCCCTCTAGCGCCACCAGCTGTCCAAAGTTGCACTTATGTTTATGTTAATAACTTTTGAACCATAAGGGTTAGAAACAAAATTTTTTCCTCTGATTCCTTGGGTCAAGTCGAATCGATTGCACCCTATGACGTCATTTTCCGTCATGAAAATTTTTCCGCCATTTTGAATTTTCTGAAAAACGTACTTTTTCGAACTCCTCCTAGGCGGTTACTCCGATTTTCATGAAAATTGAATCAGATCATCTTCAGACCATGCTGACAAAAAGTTATGGAATTCAAGTTGATTCCTCAAACCGTTTTCGAATAACAAGCTAATGAATTGTACATAGTGCTTGCGAAAATAGACATAAGGCTGTATCACCGCAACGCTTTATCGTATTCAGACCAAACTTGGTACATGTCATCACAAGCATGTCCTGAGGCAACATGCAGCGTTTCGGCACAGTGCCATCTAGTGGTGCGGAGATATGAAAAATTGATATTTTTGCTTATAACTTCTGATGGGTTTGTCCAAAAATCACAAATTTGGACTCGTTGGATTCGGGGCATCATGTCGAGTCGAATGATACCCAATTTTCCCATATCAGACATTTTGGCTGTCGGCCATTTTGTATTTTGTGCTAAAATGCTGTATTTTAAGAATGCATTGGCGTATCTTTACAAAACTTGTTATGGATCATCAGCACAATGCCCTGAAGGAGCCTAAGAAGTTTCGGGCCAGCGCCACCTTGTGGTCAAAAGTTATAATAAAATTTACAAAAATGCTAATAACTTTTGTTTATATTAACCGATTGTAATAAAACTGGTCTCAGTAGCTTCCCTGGGTCATGCTGAGAACATTGATATCAAATTTGCCATAGTTAACTGAACTTCCTGTCCGCTGTATTGTTTTTCTTTAAAAACCTACTTTTTCGAACTCCTCCTAGACCGTTGCTCCGATTTTCACCAAAATTGAACCGTATCATCTTCAGACCATGCCGACAAAAAGTTATGGATTTCGAGTCGATAAGTCAAACCGTTTTCGTATACCGGAGCAAAGAATTTGAGGCATGATGCAAAAATTACTCTTGAAGCTGTATCTCTGCAATGCTTTATCATATTCAGACCAAACTTGGTACGTGTAATCACAATCATGACCTGAGGCATCATACAGTGTTTCGGCGCAGCGCCACCTACTGGAGTGGAGATATGAAAAATGGATTTTTTTGCTTATAACTTCTGATGGGTTTGACCAAAATTCATAAATTTGACATGGGTCATCAGGACAATGCCCTGAAGGAGCCTGAGAAGTTCCAGACCAGCGCCACCTTGTGGTCAAAAGTTATAACAAAATTGACAAAAATGCTAATAACTTTTTTTTCTAATTACTCACTGCTGCTGTTGGTCTGATGCTCCCAGCCATGTTGGCTGGCTTCTTGTGCCGTTTTTGTGCTTGGCCCCATAATTGCTGCTTGCAGCTATATTTATTATTATTATTATTATAAATGTTGAAAACAGTTGTGCTGTGTAATATTTATGTAGAAACAGTAATTCATTTTTTTTCAGGATTCTTTGATAAATAGAAAGTTCAAAAGAACAGCATTTATTTTAAAACAAATGTGACGATGTAAAAGTCTATACTGTCACTTTTGATCAATTTAACACATTCTTGCATTAAAAAAAAAAAAAAAAAAAAAAAAATATATATATATATATATATATATATATATATATATATATATATATATATATATATATATATATATATATATCATGGACCCCTTACCACCCTCTTGTGGTCCCCTGGGAGTTCCAAGATCCCAGTTAGATATCCTCTGGTATAAGAGACCCTATTTCGGTCACAACTCAATTCTGACCAAATATGCAGTTTCTGCGTTTTGCATGGCAGTATTTTGTGTCAAAATTCTGACTTTTGCACATATAGAAGACTGTTCAAAATTTCTTATGGTAGATGTCTAGGTAAAGTTTTGTGTACCAGCATAGGCGTGTTCTAGCAATGCTTGGATTGTTTGGTTAGAGAGGAGTGTTGAGGCCAGAATTCACTCGTGTTTCAGAGTGCTATGCTACTGAGCCACTACAAACAGGCAATTATTGCCTCAGTCAAACCCACCTTAACAACCCATCAAAGCTTCCAGGGGGAAAAAAAATTGCCAGTCGCTTGAAGAATTACGATTTATTTTGCAAAGCTGTGACAAAAATAAATTGCAGAATAAATTCTGGGAAAGGGAGATGCCTCTCTCTCTCTCTCTCTCTCTCTCTCTCTCTCTCTCTCTCTCTCTGTTGGTCTCAATCTCCTTCTCTCTCTCTCCATCCATCTCTATTCTGACACTCAGTGCTGCAGGCTTTAAACTGATATAGTAGAGGAGATGTAATGAAAATAATATACATTGATTTTGCTGAGAAACTTATAGCAGTTCATTTGCATTTCTAAACAGTATGCTGAATCATACATTTAGATTTGTCAAAACTGAACAGAGAGGAAATTCCCTTCCCACTGGACCACATAGCTGCTCTATCACAACTCCTACACCTGTCTGCACTCAAAGTGACCACTGATGCATGTCATGTTAAAATGTTCACTAACACGGACCAATAAACTGCAACTTCAGCAACAGTAACTATCTGTCTTTCATTAAATTGGATTCCTTTAAAAAAAAGTGCCATTTGATTATTTAATTACCATTATTATAATATTAGAATAGCTACAGTTGCATGCGCATACAGTACTAGAATCAATATTTGATTTAAATTAGTAGATCAGAGATGTGGAAAGATATCTAAAGAAATGCCTTACAATCATACTTTGGAAAAGTTGCCAGAGTAAAATTTGATCCAATTTATAGCCACTTAGACATGACATTCCAGCTTATTTGGGTGAATTCTGAATGTATGGTACTGTATGGTTGAGGCTGAACAAGTAGTGCAGATTTTACGGATGTGTATCATATAGTGAAGATAACTTGTAAACCAGCAAAAATTAACTGACTGGTATTTTTTTTATTAATTTATTTGTGACTTTTTTTTGTAAATAGCAGTATTTGATTGATACACTTTATATATTTGTATTTTTTTTTTTTTTTTTTTAAACACAAATTAGTAGACCAGAGATTAAATCACAAGCTGGCTTTGATGTAATGGCTATACGTTTTTCAAATATATATCAAATGAAATTGATAGCATGGAACTGGATATAAAATCAAATAAAGTATCTGGAACGTCTCTTTATCAGGTCAAAAATACAAATTGGGTGTCTGTCAACTAAAAAAACAGACACTTTCATGTAGACAGCTTCATTTTAATGTGCACAGTTTAGTTTTGAATTCTGCTTCCTGTCCATTGTGGATCTGTGATCAAACAAGACATTAGGTGTCCGTTACCCATTGCTTTAACACCTTTAACATCAAACTACTAACACGGGCCTTTTAGAAGTGGGACCTGAGACCCATGGATGACTCACTGAATCTGTTTCAGACGCACACACACACGCTGAAAATCTTCCTGCCCACGCTTATTGATTAAAACGCTGTAGTTCAGTACAGAGAGAAAGAGGGAACATTATCCTAATTTGGTATTCAGTTAAAGTTAAACATGATCCTGCTAAATGCCTCTAATTATTTCTGCTCTAATAGGGTAGGGTTTGGAGAGATGAGCTTGTATAGAGTGTGTAGGTTAAGAGAGACAACCGCACACACACACACACACACACACACACACACACACACACACACACACACACACAAACTTTTGAACAACATTATATGTACTTTGGCAGCTATAAATGAGGAATGTTAATGAGGAATGGGGAAAAATTAATTAACCCCTAAAACCTAACCATGCTGAAAGACCAGCTAAACACTTTTAAAGCTATTTCTTTTTAAATAAGTCTCTCTATATTAAGAGTGTGACCTATTGGTATGACAAATGAATGTATTTTCTGTCTTTGTATCTCTTTAAGGGATCTTTGATGTTGAAGCCCTTCTAGTATTTTAAGGTCCATTCTCAATAGCCATCTGTTCTGGTTGACACAGCACAGTCTTTGTCTTCACTTTTTTTGCCACTTTACCACTCTCTTTTTCAACCCTTTTCTAACAATACAAATCAGTGTCATGGTTCAGGAAAGAGAACTTTCAGGAATTCCATGTAAGGGTGGATGCATTTTCAAACCACCATGCTAAAAATGTGTGTTAAGTGTGCACCGGAGTTTATGACAGCTTGTTTTATCCAAATGTTGCTTTACAAGAAACCAATTATATTCACCTGCATTTAAATCAATAGCTAATATTTTTGCATTTATGTGTATGTGCACAAGGGTAAAAGATTCAATGTGATAAAAGCGTTCTATGTATTTATTTATTCATTCATTCATTCATTTATTTAAAATATGCTCTGACACTCTTTCTTCTCATAAAAATTCATGATCATTTATCAAGTGTACTCCGGCCTGGAGCATCTTAGCAATTCAGACACATATAAAGCGTCCAGTTTAAAGGACAGCTTCGAGCCTTTTTCTTTCCTTCTTTCAGAAATTGTGGTTTTACCCTGAGAGGATACTGGCAGTGAATTCATCTCCCAGACCTTTTCACAGAGCTCAAATGTTCAGATAATGGCCCACTTGGACACTGCATTAGCATACTGAAATTACTGAAGGCATTGTCTAAATGAACTTATGCTATACTACAAATACACTCATGTTTCGCATACTGTAGCCAAACTGCGCATTTCAAAACTGTCACACGCACCATCTCACATGCCTTAACCCCTGCATTGCAAATGTCTTAACAAGGCTACTCTAAATGCACTCTTGGCTAGCATAAATGTACTTAGTGCTTTATTATAAATGCACTTTAGAACTCACTCTTCATGCATTTACTCTTTTTACACACTAATGCTCTTACATTGAGAGTACAGACACTATGAGTAAAAAATGAGGAATGACTGTCAAATAATAATTACTGCATTAATAAGGCTAAGAATTATACTAATAGCAACTTGACTCACTCTGACAGAAGCTAAATGATTCATAGTCTTAAATGCCCAGTGGCATAAATATCACATTAATTGCTGCAGCATTCTAATGCGTGTGTGTGGCTGTTACAGTGACTGAGATCTCACACTCAACCTTACATGCCCATTAGCTGTATGTTAAATGCTTTAATTGTTTAGTAATGAGAGACTCTGACAATATAGAAGAGTGTGTGTGTGTGTTTATGTGTGTATTTGCAGTACAGGTACTCCGTTATAAACTAACTGCTCTTATGTTGCCATGGAGAGAGCTTTATTGTTACAGATATTTTATTATCTTTTTAGAAAAAAAAAAAGAAAACAGAATAATTGCAATTGCATAAGATATATGCTGCATTGTGTGACTAACAGGCCTAACCGGCACAAAAATAAAAAAATAAAACTCTTTCATGCCATTTCTATCACTCTGTCTCTTGTATTCAAACCCGACCTCCTGGCACTGCACTGACAAAAATGTTGTCAAGTTAATGATGTTCTTAAACAGTTAATAGTAAAACAGTAATCACTCCAAATAATTTAGTAATTTAAATTTACAGCTGTCTCAGATTGTTGCATTCAAGGCAGCAGCTGAAAATGGGATGGCTATTACACTTAAGATAAAAATATGAAAAATACGAAAAATATTATCTATTGTGCATGTGCAACTTTAACTATTATAGTTTTGCTACTTCCTGATGCTGTACTGTAAGACAGATTAGGCAAGTAAATGTTATGTTTCAAAGTGACATTGCATCTGTTGCAGATTCTACATTAGTCTTTTATTTGAATCTTTGTAGCTATTTTAATTAGAATTTAAAAAAAAGAAAATAATAATAATATCTAACACACACACAAATGTTTTAAACAATATTTGTACTGGAATGGATGATTAAATGCTTTATTGCCCTTTTTTATATAGTTGCTAAGTGATTTTTTTCTTTGTTGGCTTCCATTTGCTGCAGCTGCCCATCTACAGCTGTTGCTTAAATTCTAAAGTTTCAGTCACACTAACCTTTTAGCATGCTAAACTACTTATAATTAACAAATAATAATAAATTAGTCATAAATAACAAATAATAGTGCTTATTAAGTAGTCCTTAATCCACTCACACATCTCCCTGTCAAGAGACATTACATTACCCGCTACTCTGGAAAAACATTTTTTTTAGTTTGGTCCCATTTACTCCCAGTATTGACATGCAGATGGGAGTGTTTATGACTTTTTAACTACATATGTCATCCAAAAGGCAAGTGTTACCGCACACTTCAAAGAATGCACCAGTATAGGGTCTGACAATGGGTCCAAGGATTTCATTCCAATACCTAAAGGCAATCAGGGTGCCATTGTCTAGTCTGTAGAGGTCTGTGCGTCCCTCCATGGATATGCCTCCCTAGACCTTCACTGACCCACCACCAAATCGGTCATGCTGAATGATGTTACAGGCAGCATAACATTCTCCACGGCTTCTCCAGACCCTTTCACGTCTGTCACATGTGCTCAGGGTGAACCTGCTCTCATCTGAAAAGCACAGGGCACCAGTGGTGGACCTGCCAATTCTGGTGTTCAATGGCAAATGCCAATCCAGCTCCACGGTGCCGGGCAGTGAGCACAGTGAAGAGAGCTCAGGCCACCCTCATGAAGTCTGTTTCTGATTGTTTGGTCAGAGACATTCCTGCTGGAGGTCATTTTGTAGGGCTCTGGCAGTGCTCATGCTGTTCCTCCTTGAACAAAGCAGCAGATACCTGTCCTGCTGATGGATTAAGGACCTTCTACGGCCCTGTCCAGCTCTCCTAGAGTAACTGCCTGTCTCCTGGAATCTCCTCCATGCTCTTGAGACTGTGCTGGGAGACACAGCAAACCTTCTGGCAATGACATGTATTGATGTGCCATCCTGGAGGAGTTGGACTGCCTGTGCAGCCTCTGTAAGGTCCAGGTATCACCTCATGCAGTAGTGACACTGACCCTAGCCAAATGCAAAATTAGTGAAAAACAGTCAGAAAAGATGAGTAGGGGAAAAAATGTCAGTGGCCTCCATCTGTAAAACTATTCCTGTTTTGGGGGTTGTCTCATTGTTGCCTATCTAGTGCACCTGTTGTTAATTTCATTAACACCAAAGCAGCTGAAACTGATTAACAACCCACTCTGCTACTTAACTGACCAGGGGTGCGTTTCCCGAAAGCATTGTTAGCCAACTATGGTCGTAAGTCCCAATGAACTCTATTGGTAATGACAGAACTTGCGACCATAGTTTGCTTTGGGAAACGCACCCCTGATCATTATCCCAGGAGTTTAACTGACTTGATGCTATTGTCTGATTAAAAAGTGTTCCTTTAATTTTTTTTTTGAGCAGTGTGTATATATATTATATATATATTAAAAAGCACAAAAAGTAGGCACTGTGTAGCTCCCAAATAACCTTAAATTTTAATCTTGTTAAAATGTGACAGTTTGAGCAAAACATAGTTATTTAGGTCAAGCTGCAGTGTCACAGCATGTTGCATAATGAAGATGTTCAATGAAGGCTTGTGCACACATGTACTTTTAGCATAATGACTGATTGACAAGTGTGTAGGCAGTGATTGGCTGTTGTATGGGACACAATCATGATCAGTTTTTCAGATGTTTACAAAATGTTTTGGACCCTGTATACACCTGTATTTAGTACTGACCACTTGGGATTGGATTGCCTGAGATAGAATTTAAATGGATAGCTCATTGATGAAAAATGAAAATTTTGTTTTTTAATTTGAAAAAATTTAATTAAATACCCCTCACGGGCATTCTAAAAACTTGTACAACTTACATACTTTCTTCTTTGGAACCTGAAAGAACATTTTGAAAATATTTTTCAATGCAATGGAAATCAATGGTAAACCAAACTGTTTGTTTATCAATATTCTTTAAAATTTATTTTTTGTGATGTTCTGCAGAAGAAAGAATGTCATATGGGTTTTGATACGTGTTCCCTGACTTTCTTTTTCTTTCTTTCTTTCTTTCTTTCTTTCTTTCTTTCTTTCTTTCTTTCTTTCTTTCTTTCTTTCTTTCTTTCTTTCTTTCTTTCTTTCTTTCTTTCTTTCTTTCTTTCTTTCTTTCTTTCGTTTGTTTGTTTTTGTTTTGTTTTGTTATTTGGACTTATTTTTTAAGTGTATTTTCTGTTCCCATTGTTCATTTCCTGTTTAGTACCTGTTTTGCTTGTTTCCATAGCTACCCTTCTTATTTTCTATAGTTACTCTCATTTGTTAAATTAGTGATTCATTACTACCACCTGTGCTTTGTCAAGATTATTGTTATCCGTGTATTTATACCCCATTGCTTCCCTTTTTCAGTGTCTGGTGTTGTCCATTGTGGATGTATCATCTGCATTGTTTTCTATTCTGTTTTTGCCAGCCTTTCCCTGTGTTTGGATGTACTTTGTTTTTTGCCTTTGCCTGGATTTACTTTTGTTATTTATACTTTTAGAACGGCATTTGGATCCTACTATCTGTTATTTCTGAGTCCATCTGTGTTACAGGACCAGCACAAGGAAGAGTAAATGATGACAGAATTTTCTTTTTTTTTTCTTTTTTTTTTTTTTGAACTTTACCTTTGATACAGTATGCAAACTGGGCCTTTGAGTAACTTTCTAAGTCTTGTTCTCTCTTTATGTGTTCTGTTACACAAACACTAACATTATATACACAACTGCCACAACTAGCTAGACTGCTGGTTGAAAAACTCACATGCACATATATTACTGAAACACTGTAAACTCATCATCACACACTTTGGTTTTCATGTAGTTAATGGAAAGACTGAAATATCACAAAAGTAATTACAGCTCTTACACAAATACTCACACACACACACTGTGTGATTGCTATTGTGCTAGTTTCATTTAGGGGTTTTATCCATTGCAGCACTGTGATGAACGTGATCTGAAATTTAACAGGCTAAATTCCCACCACATACACCAAGATTGACCCCCCAAAATGTTGACATTTACTGGCTCAAAAATACAAAATGGCTACCTCAACTACATCATAAAATAGCTTCTGATCGGAGCAGGGGCGAACAGATCATATGTAGCATAACAAGACCCTCAGTAATGGTGAACATGGATATAAAATAGTGCTAAAAATGACCTCAGCTCAGGGCATGATATTTGATCAATCTGAGGCATTAAGAACAGAATGTGTGAACACTGGGAAAAGCTTTGCGAGAGTGAGTGTATGTGTTTTACCAACCGAAACCATGGTTCAAAGTCTTTTCTGACTGCACATTAACATAGCTAATGATGAAAATGTTTAATAAAAACTAAAAAATAACAAAATATTTCATCTAAATTGCGTGTACATCGTTGAAGTATTAAGAGTGACTTGTGTGTGATGGTAAACTGAGTTATGTCCTTGCCGTGTGCTCTAGAGATTGCTAAAAGTGCTCTTATTTTAGACAAGTCTGATCTCTGAAGACCCATCGGCCTGCTATATGAAACCCTGCTAATGGATAACACATTGTCAGCCTGAGTGAGTGTGTGTGAGAGTAAGGAGGGCAGATACATCCATATCTGTATGCATGTACTCAGTAGTCATATCAAAACTGAGCTCATTTCTCTCATCTTACACTATATTTTCAAGCAAGTGAGTCAGTGAGCATATTCATGTTCGAATAGCTAAAGTTTAAAGTATAAATAGTTACAAATTCTCATAAGGTTGATGATTCACTCCATTTCTCAGGGTAGCAATATGTGCAGTAGATAGTCTGCATATATAGTGAATACAGTATGTGCTTTTATTCCAAAAATACAATCACTCACCATTTGCCAATTACTCCAGGAACATTCAAGGTTTTGCCACCAACACATCCAAACAAGTACAAGCTCTTTCCTTTACAGCAATATTGTTGCTACTATTAAATTACTTGTAAGCTAATTTTTTGTGTGTTTTTGTGGTTTAAAGGTTGCTTGGCAATACGCACTGTAGTGTCATTAGGACTAATGACTCACTTAAAAAGCTAAATTAATTTAGAGTATGAGCTACTGTAGTATTGTAGTACTGAGTTATTTAACACCACAGCATACAGTCCACAGTGGGCACAGGTTATAAAAAGAACAAAACAACACTCGCAAATAAAGCTGCAAGCAGCGATGAAAGTTCCTCGCACTTGTGCTTTAGGAAAACAAAGCACAATGGGCAATTATACAAATAAAGGAGGACTATGTATGCTTGAGTTAAAACAACTTCCTATTTCATGATGATAACAGCTCAGCTAAGTGTTGCTAGCATGATTTAGAATGTTTGTTGCATGTTTAGCATTCAATTGCATATTTTGGTATGTTGCTAGTAGTGCATCACAGTGTTAAACACAACACTTCCTGTTGCCAATGGGTGGCGCTATTACTATAACTGAATATTGTCATGTAGATGTGTTCAGGGCAGGACTCTTCTCAAACACATGAAGTTTGGGGCAGATTGGACACTATGCCTGAGTTACAACAACTTCCTAGCCTGGATGCCAGCCGAACTTAGCCCCGCCCATAACATTTTGAGGTCGGGGAGTTCGGTCTGGACTCGATCCGTAGAGGAGTAATTATGCCCGAACAGAAACTGTTCGGACCAATCACATTTGTCAGGGCGATGATTGACAGATTATCACCAGAAACGTAATCAGCCACGTCATCAAAGAGCGCTTGGGTTGAATTAGTTTACAACAATGATGGCTGTTGTTGAAGAACTGAGATGTGTAGATTCCGCCATCGCGTCCGTTATAGAAGATATAAACAGCGCATTAATTGGCAAGTACTCAGTGTATACTTTACAACACCGGCAAAGATTGTTTACGCTCAGTTAGTTGACAACTATGCGTCGCTCAACATACATCACTTACTCTGTAGCTCTGATTGGTTGTAGGTCTATCCAATTGAGGTTTTTCCTGGATCGGTTGAAATACGGCCCCATAATCAAAGCCCAATGGCGCAGTATCAGACTCATATTCGAACTAGAATTGAGTATGACCACGTCAGGCTAACAACTTCCTGTTTCGTGCCATTAATCACATACATTAGCACTTAGCCAAGTGCTGCATACTTTACCAAACATGCTAGAAACACGTTACTTCATGGCATATTTAAATGTGTTTCAGGGAGTGAATTACAGTGTAAAGCATGATATTTCCTGTTGCCAACAGGTGGCACGATGACTAACTGATTATTTGCATGTAATGCAATCAGTGTTCAGGCCCTAATTACAAATTACAGTGGATTCAAGTCATATAGGTAGCTAGGGAGAAATATGGGGTTGTTTTAGTGAATTAATTGGACTGATTCTTAAAGGGATAGTTTGTTACAAAATGTTATACATTAACAGATCTACACACTTTCATTTAATTCAAAATCTGTATGAGTTTTCTTTTCAGATCATGGCACACAAAATGAAGTTATTTATTACAGTAGGGCTCCCAAACTTTTCATGCAAAACTTGTCATCTAATCTTTTTGTTCCTTGTCAAAGTAGGCAATTTCATTCCATTGTCATAAGGCATATGGTAGGCTATAAAAATGAAGATAGCCTTTTTTTTTCTTTTCTTGGTGGCACTGACAGATTTAATAAGTTCATTCAGTAAAGAATTTGCCGGAAAGGCTCATCAGACTGAATAAAATAAATCCTGAGTTTGGAAATTATTTTTTGAATGTTTCATTAAAAAAAAGAAAAAAAAAAAAGAACACATCATGCTGAAAACCTGTGCAAGAAATTCCAGCATACTTGTGGTGCATTCAGTTAAAAAAATGTAAATACAAGTTAAGTTCACCAGTGAAGGTTTTACTTGAATGTTAGAATTTAAATTTTTCATATGTCTAATATTTTGTGACCTAAAGCTTGAAGATCAGAGCTTTTATGGTACGTTTTTGTCCTTTTTAGAGCTTGACAGACTCAGTTCACAGCTTGAGATTTTCTGCAAAAAAATAATTTTGTTTCACAGACGAAAAAAGAAATCATACAGGTTTTAAACAACATGAGAGTGAGTAGGTCCTTTTTGCTAAACTATTCCTTGAAGCTGATAAAGTGCTTTTTAGTTTGACTGATGACAATAATTAAGTGAATAGCACTTCTGAGCCTACTGTGAGGTTAATGTTTTAATATCATAATAGTGCCATTAACACTGTGATCTGTTCCTTACCGGTTTCACACACATTTACATGCTTTTAAATCAAAGGAAAAATGTATTCATACATTATGTTCAGCTAAAAATACACCAAAGACAAAAACTAATCAACATTTTCAAGGCGGTATCTGAGAGATTCTTGCGATAGTGCACTCTTTATATTGCAGGTGTGCGTGTTGGTGTGTTTGAGAGCACTAAAACAGAAATTGGCCATCTGCTGTTGTTATGGTGTTGACTATAGGCCAGGCATGCACAGCTGTAATTTGCTGATGACTTAAGACATATGGTGGACATGATAACATTATCTCTGCAGCTTAATTTACAAACCTGGGTGCAGAGACATGCACACAGATGCAGTTCAGCATCTGGTGTATAAAGAAAATACATGCACACTCAGATATATAAGCTATACAACCGTGGGTCTCATTTCCCTTAAGCACCTCTACATATGTTTCACAAGGCGTCACCAACATACGTGTTTCAAAGCGTGAGCATGCATGTTTACTGTTTATGTGATTTATTGACTCCTCTGATCTGGGGCTGTTGCAATACTGTCCTATATAATACTAATACGACACCTCCATAGCAACCTCATGGAAAGACCACATTCGACTCTTACTCAGATCATACATTTGTATCCCATAACTATAATATTCAGTACATCTATAATTCATCTGTCCACATGCATTGCAGCCAGTGATGGCAAAGTTGCAGTATGAATAAAAAATAACGTGAAATATTTTCTTAACTGAATTAGACTTTGATGTAGCATCTGCCATAGTGAAATCAGAGCGAAGTACTTCATAAAACATGAACATGCCACTAAGGCACTGACATAAAAGTAATATTTATCTTGCAGCCGACACATTAAAAACATGCGCATGAGGAACTGCAACAATAACACTACATAAAAAGCTTGAGCACTCAATCTGTAACAACTGTATCCGATTTTCATATGAGAAGCACTGAAAAAGAAAAATGGTTTTCTGTGTCTCATCATTTTAAAGTAAAGCAAAGATAGAAGTGGAGGACACAGTAATATACTTAAGAAAGTGTTTACTGCATTAGGATTCATCACTTAAACTCTGTATGACTGGTGTGTTCGGTGGCGAGACTTTCTTTGCTCATAGTCTCTTGGGTCCAGGCTCATGTTCTGTTATTGTAGTTGTGAGTATTTACTACAACTTCTGTGTCTAACGATCAATAGACCAAAAAGAAGACTATCATCAATCTTTTTTTTTTTTTTTTTCATTTGTAAATGTGGATGGAGGAGAAGGCAAACAAGTTTGGGTTTCAACAACCCACACACCGACTCCCATGTGTGTACCCAAAACCTGAGATCGGGAGCTCACCAAAATTAATAATGTATTGCCCCTGTTGCTGGACAATGTGTCCTCTCCTCTGGTTGCATTGGATGCTTACATGACTTTCAGGAGCTTAGACATGCTAATGTTAACAATAATAACATAAATCTAGCCACAGGTAATCTCAAGTTGATATTTAGACCAATAGCACGACTTCAAGTGTGATACTGCTTACAGTTAATTTGCCACCAATGAAAACAGTTCCGAGAGAAGCCAACAAAGAATCAGCTGCTGCGTTTCTAAGCAACATACAGAAGTAGCATTACTGAATGAATCAGTGTTTTGAATGAATTTGGTTGAGTAAATGATTCAATGACTTGCTCATAACACAGTCACTTATCTGACAACCATACCTGGTTTTGAGGCTTAGTAAAGGAATATCTCACCAAAAATGAAAATAGAACACAAATGGTAGCTTACTGAATTTAATGAAGGAAAGAACTGCAATCACATGAAGCATTGCGAATCACATAATCAAATTTTAAAATATATATATATATATATATTTTTACATTTATTTCAAAATATGCATACACATAGTTTGAGAATGTAATAAAAAGTGACTCAACATCATACACAGTTCTTCATGGGAGTGAGCAGGCACTAAAATGTGATTAGCCAGTAGCTGTTCTCTTATTGGTGGAAATTTCTTTGCAGATATACGGGTAATGTAGTTTTTCATCAGGAATTCTGTAGGTTCTGTTTTTAAAGGTTTATAAGGTATCATTCAAAATTGATTCCCCTATGAGGAAAGTGAATTTAATTTTTACTTCAGGAACCCGACTATTGCAATCTATATGAGGTTGGTTTTTCACTGAAACAGATCAAAGCACTCTGAAAATAATCAGCGAACTTTATGTACTTTTTTGCTGACATACTTGGGAGCTTTAATTAGCACTAAAGTGAGTCATGATGTACAGCAGCTGTATCAAATTCAACCCAACCAGTTAATCATTAAATTATTTTAATCTTTAAATAATTTATCTTATCTTGAATTACAGCTATTATTTTTAGGTGACCTATGAATTTATGATATGCTGTTGAAGTTGAAATAAATAGCAATGCACAAAAAATGGTGGTAATTTACAGGCTCATACTGCGTGCATTTTTATAAACATCAGTTTCACAGACAAAAGTGGATGTATGACAGCTTTACATATTCATTTCTGTCAGTGCTTGACTTCGGAAATCTTGCTGGGTTTTCCCCCCCTCCAGCTTCACCTTGACTGTCTATGTAGGACGAAACAGCCCTCAAAACCCTAGTGGATAGCCATTTTCACAGGAGTATGTGTGTGTGGTAATGCTAAGACTGGGTGAGTGTGTGTTATTGGCAGGTGAAGGGGCTTGTCTTGCCCCTAGGGTCTCTGACATCTTCATCTTGATATTTCCTAATCTTCAGCTCAAATCCCAGACAAGGACAGAGACAGATTACCTTTAAAACTCTCTCTCTACACACATAGACACACACACACACACACACACACACACACACACACACACACTAGTGGGCAACCACATGGCTTTTATGGGATCCAGATAAAATTGGTACAAACATTCTTTCCTTATTCATATTTGGGTAAACTGCACAAATCGAAATGGTTTGACCATAATTAGCATATCAGTTTAGCTACATTTTTTAAAACGAATTACAGACAAAGACATTATTAATATTAGTATTAATGTTTCATAATCTTTGAAATTTGGGATAATATTGAAAGCAGAATTTCTTTAAAATCCTGATTAACACCCAGCCATATGTAGGAATAGGTATAGAGAGTAACTAAATGTTAGTTTTTTATTATTATTTAAATTCTGTTTAAAAATATTTGCATTTTTATATATTTTATTGTTCTTCTTTTCTTGAATTGTAGGTTTAACTTTGTGATCAGATTTTTGTGATCAGAAATGGCATAATATTGAAAAAAATCAGCCTGCATAAGGTCATGTTTAGTTAGATCAGACGAGCAGAATATAGAAATGACCTAGATAAAATCTTAAAAGAAATATATGGCTATAATCAATCTGTATATACAAGAACATTCTCAGGCTCTTCTTGGTCTTTGTGAGCTTTGAAGCATTGTAATACAAGCAGTGTAATTAGATACGATAAAATGCTCCAGATCAATTTAGTGAGAATGTATGGGATGACATGCACTGTAAAGATTTTAAAAGGTCTATGCAACAAGATAATGACATGCCCAGAAAATGTCAGAAAAAATGTTTGATTTGTGAAAAAATGTGTTCATTTAAGGTCTAGAGCTTACTCCTTTGAAGCCTAGTAGTGTTAGCTAGAGTGTTAGTAAATGCTGAGCAAGCATTTATTCAATGACAACTAATTTTGTATCAACTGAAGTTGATCAGCAGTCTGAATTGGCTGAAAGTAAGCAAAGGTTACAAATTGCATTGTGCTCATCTCCAGGTCGGCATGTGCAGCACCCTCCAGCCTCTGGCTCTCTGAGACTCTTCATGTCCATCAGACCTAGCTCAGGGTTGCTGAATCGAAATGGCGCAAGTCAACAGACCCAGCTGACCTGAGCAAATATCAATCTCTTCTCTCCTCTTCCTCCTCTAATGTTTCCAATGCCAATGTCACCTACTACCAAAACAAGATCAGCAGCATTTCAGTCACCACAGACTGTTCACAACATTCACCTTTCTCCTCTGTCCTCCTCCCCCTCTTCCTACTTCTGACTTTCACTGATAAGGTGGTCACCATCAACCAGTTCTCTACACCCACAACCACACATGCAATCCTCCGTTTTTCCTCTTTCTCTCTTCTCACGGACACTGAATTCTATTCTCCAGCTGTCCTACTAACTGTCCTCTAGACCCTATCTAGATCACATCTTCTATGATATTTTTCTCCAAAACTCTCTTATCCAGTCTTATATACTTATCCCATGCCCCAGGCCTCAGTGCTTGGTCCCCTTTTCTTCTTGACATGCACTACCTCACTGGGCACAATCATAAGCATATGATTTCTTGTGTACATTATATACTGTATATGTCACAAGACAGTAGATTTATACAACAGTCATATTTGTCTGCTTACATTCAGGATCTACAGTATGCTGGTTATAATATAACAACTTTCCCTAAAACATTATGAACTATTTTTTTTTTTTTTGTCACATTCTAAAGATTTTTTTTTCTTCTGGCCTTTGATGATTTAAGTTCCAACCTGAAAATGACTTTACTTTTAAACATCCCACCTGTGTTTTATTTAATTTAATATGTTTCTTAAAATCACTTAATTTTACTGATAAACAGGAACACAT
Organism: Chanodichthys erythropterus; assembly: GCF_024489055.1. Taxonomy (NCBI): domain Eukaryota; kingdom Metazoa; phylum Chordata; class Actinopteri; order Cypriniformes; family Xenocyprididae; genus Chanodichthys; species Chanodichthys erythropterus. Next base: position 17,952,252 of record NC_090232.1, read on the forward strand.
CTAACTGCTGCGAACACATCATGCTGAACAGAGCAAACCCATTATAATGCCATATTAGGTAAAATCATAAAACATAATTAACACATTCACACTGACAATGAATTTTATCTCTGTATTGTGAATAGAAAATTATGTATTTTGTTATATGACTCGTTTTTATGAGAGGCATAGTATTATCAGTTTATTATGTAGTCATGCAGTCACGTATACTGCCACCTCTCCTCTACACTTATGAATTAATGATTAATCTTACATACCCACTCTTACAAATGAGAGAAAGGGATTCATAGTATACATACAATTAACACACATTCATTCTGTGTGTGTGTGTGTGTGTAAATGTGTTAATTTTGAGAACACTAGCACATATGGGGATTGTACTCTGTCATAATTATGTTCCGTACAAATCATTCTATCTCTCTCTCTCCCTCTCTCTCGCTCTGTCTGCATGCCATTCTTGCTTCTCATCTCATTTTTCTTTTTCATATATTAGAAATGAGAGACCTACTTTGGCACAACGTGCAGCTCTACCATGTTAGGCACACTTTGCCCATAAGGTCACGCTAACATTTTCCATTTGACACGTATATTGAAAACTCCAGAATAGTAAATAACACTATCCATAAAACAAACCATGATGGTCCTTCATGCTTCCACTCAATCAATACTTTTTAGTCATGCACACAAAGCTTGATTAGTTCAAATCAAATACACTGAGGCCATGAAAAAGCTTGGATTTTAGGTTTGCTGTTGAGATGCAGAGATGCCCTGTTTACTGCAGGATTGTGCAGGGAAGGTTTTCCTGGTACTCTAGCTGGTGTACTTTTGTTATTGCAAAGTTTATATTTGGCCTATTTTCTTTTACTCTAATAATGAAGTTAACCAAGATAAAATGTTATAATAAAATGATAGTTCACACTAAATTGAAATTTCTTTCACCATTTACTCATCTTCATGCTGATCAAAAACAATGTCATTTGTCAAACACAAAAGGAGATTTTAGGTAAGATGTTCACACTGAAGTGAATGGTGACCATGTGTGTGTGTATGTATATATATATATATATATATATATATATATATATATATATATATATATATATATATATATATATATATATATATATATATATATATATATATATATATATATATATATATATACAGCTATGGAAAAAATTAAGAGACCACTTAACATTGATTTCTGAACTTGGAGTGGTCTCTTAATTTTTTACACACATATATATATATATATCCTTTAAGGATAAAAATTAGGTTAGATTCTTATCAACTTATCAACTTATATTGAAAATCCCTGTACATAGGATTCAGTGTGTAGCTGGTTGTTAATTGAGAAAATGCTGCAAATAAGCATTGAGAACATAATATTTTGATCCCTTTTGCTACAACATTGACAACAACTGCCTGTCACGATCACCGTCTGCCCCTGTCAAGTTTCGGACTACATTTCCCATCATCCCCCCTGTCAATCACATGCACTCACTCCACCAATCACCTGTTGCCACATACAGTCATGCACACTCCACACTAATCACCACACCCAGCTGATACGCATTACCTGGACTATAAAGGACTCACACATACACCACCCATTGGCGAAGTCTTGTTTACCCTGTGTGACATTTCTGAGCGTTTCCCTGTGTTTATTGTCTGCCTGTTTATCGTTACCGATCCTGCCTGTTTCCTGTTTATCGACCCGTTGCTGCCTGTCCTGACCCTTGCTTTGTATACCGACCTGTGAGTGATATCTGCCTGTCCTGATCATTGCCTGTTCCTTGACCACGATTCTGCCTGTTCCTTGCTGTTCCTGTTTGCTCCTGTTTGACCCTGCCTGTACGACCACTCTCACTTTAATAAATGCTGCACATGGATCTCTGCCTCAGTCCCGATTCGTTACACTGCCACTATAAAATGAATCATTCATTTTGAAAACATTTCAGCAAGACAATATGACCGTACAGGTTAATGGATAGTGGTCAGTGTGTTTTGGTAGTTTTGTTAATAACACAATCTCAGCTCTTAAAAAAACTGTGACTTTAAAAAAAAAGTGCCAGTGCCACAATCTTTCTGTTATTGCTTTCTATTAATATTATTCTGTGCCTATGACATAGTCAGGTCCAAAAACCACCTGTTGCTGTTTTTATTGTTTCATTCTTGCAGAGCCTCTTTTAAACATATCATTGTCATACATTTTCTCACAGTTTAGTGAGTCTGTGTCAGTTCACAAGCACACATCGCCTTTTAGGAGAGGAGCTTTCAGTCAGTATTTGTCATGACAATGGAGAACTTTGTTGTTTCAACACAAATTGAATTTGTGGGTCTGACAAGCCCATTCAGTCAGCAGTAAACAGAGGTTCAGTGGAGAGAGGGCAGCATATATTTAATTTACACAGTTATGTAATTTTGAATTATCATCATTTGGGGGGTTTCTCAGCACATACTGGTATAAGATCATTTGCTTTTATTTAAATCAATTACATTTTTAATCAATTGACAGCACTTTTAATCTTTATTGCAAATACAATTATCAGATTCATTTTATGTATAAATGAGGAGGGAAGTACTGTTCAGGAATTTAAAGAAATATAGGAATTTAACCAAAGGCTAAGTTCAAAAGTAGACTGAGTAATGAATGCACATACAGTAATATTCATATTTTCAGGCTGTCTATGTCCATTTCTGCCCATATCTATTACGGTCAAGTATACTGTATGTCAGTACTCAGATGTGTGCATCATATGCCTTCGGTAATCTGTAATCTTTACAAAGGTTTACTAGTTTCATCTTGGATAGAAACAGAAAGAAGACTGGGTTTTAATGCTGTAGTCATGCTCTCAGGAGAATTCACACAACGCTCAGTTCTCGGAGTCAAAAATACCCGTTTTCTGTAATTGGCATTTGGAGTCAAACCAAAGTTCTCTTAGCATTCAAACTTTTTTGATCAACACATTCCTCTTGCTCATCTCTGGTGTCATAGCAACACTTGTCCTTGCCATGGGCTTGGTTTGATGTGCTGTATTATCATTAGTGTATTTTGTTTTTTATTAGCACAGCTCTGGAAAGGAACAGTGGGCCATTCTCATGCCATTAAGCTTTGATATATTTTATAGGTGATGGAGGGAAAAATCTTTTCTTTTTGTTTTCTGAAACACAAGTTATACAGATTGCAGTACCGAAGCCGCATTGTTCATTAGATTAGCTTTTCACTCATTTCCACACAATGACATTTTAAAAAGCACACAAAGATACATATTTGAGACACTCTGAGGAGACCGCCAGATGACTAAAACCTGTAGGCAGAACTCCTTCAGATGAGCCCCCTGACTGAGAAATTCTTTATGAATGAGGAACACAGGGGGGCTCGAACGGCACTTATTATTAAAAGAAATGAATAATGAAATCTGTGATTCAGTGCAGATGGAGAAAATCTCTCAATTAGTGCTGTTCTAATAGGGGAAAACACAGAGTGAGCAAGGCAGGAGGGAGTGCAGAGAGAAAAAGGAGAGAAGAAGGTTTAGTGGAGCGAGGGAGAAAAAGAGAAATGGAAACACAAAAGAGACATTAAAAAGACTAGAAAAATCATTGTTTAATTACACTAAACTGCTCTTGTGTGTAAACTAATAGTCCCTTGTGATAAATATTATGCTCATTCTCTCTATCTCTTGCCTCGCTCTCCAAGGCACAGGCCAATTTCAGCTTATTTTACAACCAATTACAGAGGATTAATCTATTCTTCCAGAGAGCAGCTCTAAAGAGGGAAGCATGACTATGTGCCCTATATCAGACAATGGAAACAGGTCAGTGAAGCGCTACAACAACTTCAGTTGGAACAATTACAGCCAATAATGTCATTCTGCAGCTGCAGTCTTAACCTTTGATACTTTGAAATAAATAGTGTTGTTCATTTAAAGGGGTCATTAATTGAGAAATCAAATTTTCCTTGATCTTTTGACATACAAGAGGTCTTCTCCGTTACGTATGTAACCCTCATTCCCTGAAGGAGGGAACGAAGACGTATGTCAGTAGTGACCGACGAATCGGGATATCACCAGAGAGCCCTATCAGCTGTGAGTAAACTAAAACAAGCCAATGGAATTGGTGTGTGATACTTGCATAATGCGCACTGCCTCTGCCAGGTGGTATAAATAGGGAAGCAGATGCAATCGAACTCTGTTTTTCACTGAGGAAACAACCTAGGTCTGCACTGCAGCGAGGGCACAGGAACTGTGGCGACAGGACATACGTCTCTGTTCCCTCCTTCCGGGAATGAGGGTTACATACGTAACTGAGACTTTCCCATTCAACGTACGTCAGTAGTGACCGACGAATTGGTATCCCAAATAAAATGCCATAGTTACTGACCCCTTCCAGCGCCCAGCGTAAGCTCCAGCCACCCGGCGCACCGGGGGCAGAGAAGGGGGCGAGCTTACACTGAGAGAGTCTACTGCTGTTCTGCAAGACCCACTACAGTAAGACTTAGACAACACTGGGGAAGCAAACCCGTAAGGGACACTGCGGAGGCCACAACCTACCCTACATGGGAGGAATTTACGTGGCAATACACATATGGACTGTCTGTGGGCAGTACGCATATGGAGTCCCTGGGATGGCTTCAGCCTAGAGATAGGGGGAGACTCATCTGACAGGTGACAGTAGAGCTAGCTCTGCAAAGGGAAAGACACAGGCTCACCGTGGTGAGTTGACTGTGGACAATACACATATGGTACCACTCACGTGGAGGGGTCACAACATATGGCACCCAGCCAAACCTCAACGTGGATACAGAGATTTGGCCTGGCATCGGACACTCCGCAATGTCCGAGCCACAAGGGGAGGCGAAGAAACTCGACAGGGTTTGTCAAGCGGGGAACTTAATGGATGCACGTATCTGGCCCAGGGGGCGGGAATGGCATTGCAAGTCCACACTAGAATGGTTCTTCGCGTTACCAGCTACTGGAAGCGAGTACACGGGAAGATACCGGTTCCACACGAAGGCTATAGAATCTAGCGAATGTGTTGGGTGTCGCCCAGCCCGCAGCTCTACAGATGTCTGTCAGCGAGGCACCGTGCACCAGCGGCCAGGAAGAGGCAACTCCTCTGGTGGAGTGAGCTCTCAACATGAGCGGGCAAGGAATGCCTTGGGACTGATAAGCGATGCCGTCCATTATCCTGTGGGCCATCCTCTGCTTGGAGAAAACCTTTCCCTTCTGCCGGCCTTCGTAACAGACAAAGAGCTGATCTGAGGTCCTAATTAGTGCAGGTCCCCTACCCTCTTCACCAAGGCCAATGCAACTAGGCAGATGGTCTTAAGGGACAGTACGTTAAACTCAGCTGACTGCAAAGGCTCGAAGGGATGACCCCGGAGAGATGTAAGTACCAGGGAGAGATCCCAAGAGGGTATAGAGGAAGGGCGAGGCAGATTCAGTCTCCTCGCCACCCTCAGGAACCTGATGATCAGGTTGTGCTTCCCCAACGACTTACCTTCAACTGCATTGTGATGTGTGGCGATAGCGGCAACATACACCTTGAGGGTGGAGGGAGACAGCCTTCACTCCAAGCCCTCTTGCAGGAAGAAAAGCACAGACCTGACCGAACATGATCGGGGGTCCTTTCGGTGAGAGGAACACCACTCATCGAACAGGTTCCACTTCAACTACAATGAAGTAGGGGCTGTAAAACCCTGACTCCATATCGGCTGGAGGGACCTGCTCGATTGCAACCTTTGCCAGGAGGACAGCAATCTCCGCCTGGAGAACAAGTGCATTGTCCAGGGACACGCGAGTGTAATGGACACCCCTGAAAACCGGGGGAAGCTGGGCAAACTGAATCGCATAGCCGAGTCTGATGGTACCAATGAACCAGCGGGACGGGCTGGGAAGCACTAGCCAGGCTTCCAGACACCAAGCCAGCAGGTCCAAAGGCACCACAGATGTACCGGGCATGGGGCAGCGAAGCAGAGAGCTGGGACCCGACTCAGACTGCATAGCGGCCCGAAGTGGGGTCTGACTCTGCGAGATGGCAGTGTGCATGGGAGGCGGCCTCGACCATCACACTGGGACCTGCTGGCAAAGTGAGAGGGGGCTGAGAGTGGCGAGGATTGAGAAACAGCTCTTTTTGTGAAAAAGTTGGTACCGCTGGACTCCGGAGAGCCAGCGGCGGGACAAGACAAGACACATATTCCCTCCGGCCCTCCTCAGAGGGTGGGAGAGATGCGGGCATCATCTCCTGAGGAGCTGAATCCCTCTCCTCCAGGTTGCCCGTCTCAGAACCGTCCACGACCGGCTCCCTGCTGTCTGGCGGGTGTAGGCTGCTGGCTGACTTAGCAGGGGTGGAGGACAATGCAGGCGGGCACCCTTGGCAATGAGCAGACTGAGGCTGTGTGGCCGACATCGGGGTGGAGGCAGCAGCAGACCACCAGGGCAGGACATGTTTAATGGCCCAAGCCTGCTTCTGTGTGGTCAAGAACTGCTGGGCAAAGCTCTCGACCGCGTAGCCGAATAGGCAGACCTGAGACATGGGAGAGTCCAGGAACCGATATTTATCAGCTAAGGTCAACCACAGATGGCGCTGCTGGACAGGTGTAAGCTTTCTCTGTCAAGCCTGACGAGAATTTACAGGCCCAGGATGGGAGACGCCGTTCACCACTCCAGCCGGCAGCCGCTGGACACAGTTGCATCGCAACAGACCGCTCGACTGGGGGGATCCCAGCATACCCAGCGTTCCCCGTCATCCAGGGTGGTGAAGGCGGAGGGGCCAGGCCTGGCACGAACGCTATACGGCATTCTCCAAGACCTGGTCACCTCCTCATGCACTTCTGGAAAGAACGGCACCGGGGCAGGGCGCTGAGGACCAGCATAGCCATCAACTCGGGATCGGCCTCGGGCAACGCTACAGTCCCAGAGGGAGGCAACACAGCCGAGTGTCCGACTCTTGCTCACCTTCTGATGCCGCAATTGACATCTGGTCATCCGCAGGTGCACCAAAGGAAACAACTGGTCGCTCAGTAGAGGGACCAGCACGATCCATCGGCAACACCACAGGCTGCAGTGTTGTAGAGGGGGCAGGGGCCCACGGAGCAGCACTCAGCGGGGAAGCCCTGACCGTAATCCTCAGATCACCCTGCCTACACGCGATGCAATGTTACCCCAGAGAAAACGGCTGCACGGGGCATAGGGGAGGGGACCCCCGCGCCCTGAGAACCAAGGAACGAGAGTCTAGATCTCAACACTGAGATAGTCATGTTCCCACAGTGAGAACATGAACTGCGTGAACTGCTGAACGCCCAGACATGTGATGCAGAGATTGTGACAATCAGCGGGGACCAGGGAACGACCGGATCCAGTAACGCACAGATGAAATGACATCTTTAAAAAGACACAGGTTTCGTCTGTGAAGCTCTTTAGAAGGGGAAATTTCAGCTCTGATCTCTGTGCCGAAGCACACAGGGAACAGCCGCAATGTGATCAGGTACACCACTCCCTGATCACATACACAGAGGAACTGGCCCAAATCGCGAACCGTCAAATGTACAGGCAAAAACAACGCTGTAAGAACAGCAGTTGAGAGCTATAATCAGCTAAGGCTCCTCTGAAGCTCGTGACCTCATTGCAACGTGCCGTCACACCAACACAAAGGCCGCTGTTTTCTCTCAAAGGCTTGTAGAGTTTTACTCTCCATCTAGTAACTCTGTAGGAACACAAGGTTGGCTGCAAAGCGAAAGACAGAGTGCGATTGCATCTGCTTTCCTATTTATACCACCTGGCGGAGGCAGTGCGCATTATGCAAATATCGCACGGCAATTCCATTGGCTTGTTTTAGTTTACTCAAAGCTGATAGGGCTCTCTGGTGATATCCCGAATCGTCGGTCACTACTGACGAACGTCGAACGTGACCGACTGAAAGGGAACAGTGTACATTGTATATCCTTTAAGTTTCAGAACTCAAAACTTCCTCATTAGTCCAAAAACAGCTTTTACTGAAATCAAGCCCAGAAAACAACTCATTTCGGATGTTGTCACATTATTACATCATAGTGTGATGAAAGACCGCCTCTGCACCACCAATTACTTCAGCAACAAAACCATAGAGATGCTTCTGAAGATTACAAGAGGTTTTGAAGTGCCAAGTTGTAGAAAAACAGTCTTTGCATTGCTATCCTTATTATTTTTAACTAAATTCAAGTCAGATCACGTCAGTAAGACGCCGTTCGTTTGTTCGCTTCATTTTACTGTGGATTTGTAATGACATAGTTTGACACAGGCTTTTCAGAGAGACTGAAAATAAAAGAAGATGCAGTACTACTGTCACAACGTTGTGTGTGTGACTGTGACAACTACATTGGATCTGACAGTTATGTCACAAGGCTCGCAACACACAAGTGTAACAGTGTTTTTACCATGTGTCACCATTGGGCCATTCCCTGTAAAATCAACAACATTTCGGAAACTTACCCAATCAAATTTTTGATTTTGTTAATATTTTTTTCTGTACAAAGACAAACATAAACATCTGAATTTTTTAAAACCACTCCACACGTGTAATGGCAGTGACAATGAAAATTATTTTAATATGCAAAATTGTAACCCAATCATAGCAGTGGGCATTTACTTCCAAGTCTTGAATGTGGCACACCCATCTTAATGAAAGTCTTAATGTTTATACAGTACAAAAGTGAAAATTGTGCCATTACTTACCCTCCATTCCAAAGCTGTATGCTGTTGTTTTTCTGTGGCCAGTTGAAACTAGAAACTACTAATGATGTATAAATGCATCCTCCACAATCATCTCTTGTTAATTTGGTGGCGAAATGATTTATGAGATAATTTGATTCCATTACACATCACCAATCAATAAACTCTTGCTGATACACTTATCACAGCCGAGTCTAGCACATATCCTTCCAAAGCTGACCAGCTCACTGCCTGACATAAAATGATAACAATACAATTTCAATACATCCTTATTAGGTCTAGGACAAATAATTAACTCCTCACATTAGCCAATCACCAGGGAATACACTGATTGGACAACTACAGAAGACACAATGACGTTTCATAGCTAAACAGATTAGGTAAGAGAAGAGAAAATTTAGCGCATTTTCCTTTTGGTGATCAGAATATGTTTAGCTTTTAGAAGACAACCATTTACTATATTTGACAACCCTTTTCAGCGCTGCGCTCATTGTGTTCTGTCTTTTGGTTTGTATTTCCACAGCATGAAGTTAAGAGCTTACAGATTTATGAATGAACCCCTCATTTTAAAATCTTCTCAGTCTACTGACATTTGTTGTGAAATCCGCTTCAAACATTAATGCTCATGATAACTTTTATTAACTCTACAATAAGTAAATCCACTTCACCAGCTAATTACTCTTCATCTGTGATACCATAGAAATATACAGAGCTAAAGATTGCTAAAGCTTGTTTCTCTGGCACATAAGGTTAATATGGAAGCTCATTATTGCCTATTGACTAAAAAAAAAAAAAAAAAAAAGTAATTGCAACTTTATATTGTACTAATGCAACTTTATCATAATTGTGACTTTTTATCTCACAATGTGACATTAAATCTTGTAACTGCACGTTTACTTTTCTATAATTAATCTTACAATTAAAAATTTTATATTGTGACTATATTGCTTCAAAATGTGGCTTTATGTGTCATTTTACACTTTATCTTACAATTACATTTATTCATTTTTTTTTAATGACTTCCATAAATTATGAATTTAAAACAATGGAAGTCATTAAAATAATTTTGGGAGGAGGTACATGACTGGCCCAGAATGAAGCAAAGAATAATTGAACTACTTCTGCCCTGTTTCTGTTTATCTGTTTAATTTCAAGGGTTTGTAATGAGTACACAAAAATGGGGGAGGAGGTGTATGATTTATGGCTAAATTGGACCCATTTCAAAAAATTCTCTTCCTTTGACACATTTGAGGCTGATTAATTTGATTAGAGAGGTGTGATGTCTGTGTATGTCTAACACGTTTGGACTACAGCTCCCAGTGTTGCTATAGCGACAGTGCTGTGTGGCCAGATGCTATGAAAAGATGAAGAGAAGGATCTGAGTCTTAAACAAACATTACCATGAGGAAGATTAGAGACACACTTACAAACACAAAAGGCACAAAACAGAAAATTAATTACTTGTTAACTCAAAATAATTGTACACTCTGATACACAATGTTCTATCTAAGTGAATTTAAATACAGAAAGAGACACTCATATAAAACACAACACACACCCATGCCTAATGAACAGGTTGCCATTAGTGCATCGTTAATTATAATGTGCACAATGCATATTAGAATTTAGTCATTAGATGTTATAAATAAATAGATAAATAGAAAGTATTACCATAAAAGCTGGTTCACACCAAGAATAACTATAACCATAAAATTATAAAATTTATTCCAACTCTATAAGAATAGTAAAGTGAACAACAACTAAAGTGTAACAATAACGACAATGTTAACAAATATTAGCAGAATAGAGGAATGATAATGGATATATCATTGTATCATTGTATCATTGTACTTGTATCAAGTTTTTTCCCGCTTCAAAATGCTAAAAACATTTACAACCAATCAAAATCTTTTTTTTTTACTTTAAAGAGAGAATAAACAGAATGTTATTGTTAGTTTGTGAGGATGCTAATATAGATAGCATTATAGTTCATGTTATAGTAATACTTCTTGATAAGAATTAGCATATGATATATATAAGTAAAAAGTAAAATATACAAGTTAAACTAAAAGTACAATAAGACAGATAATTGTGACATTGTGACAGTTGGAAAACGAATAAGCTCCATGATGAATATAAATATATATATCCTCATACCCTAGACACATCCTCAAATTATGAAACACAGGCTTTATTTATGACCTCAGAATACATGTAAACACGCAGCAAGAAAGATAAACAGTTGGAACTGGAAGTACATATTTTAATAAACTTTAAACCAAATATAGCTACAAGCAGCAATATGCAGAGTCCAAGATGAGCAGAAAGTAGTAAAAAAATGAAATACACAAATGTAACACAACTGACATCAAGGCTTGGAATGACTATTTTAAAGACACCACATTTAAAAACAGTATTGAAAAGGGAGTATCATATGACAATGTACAGAAATTTCCAATCGATTCAGGCCTTTGGAACCCATAATAGTAATATTTTATATTCAGTATGACCAAGGAAAGAGAGTCAGATTGATAACCTGAAGGTTGCAGGTTCAAATCTCAATACCGACAGGAATTGAGTGAGGTGCCCTAACACCAAATCTCTCCCCGGGAACCACAGCAAAAAAAAAAATGGTTGCCCACTGCTCCGGGTGTGTGTGTCCATGGTTTGTAGTGTGTGTGTTCACTATTCACTACTCCTAATGTGTGTGCCCTAACTGGATGGGTTAAATGCAGAGGACAAATGTATGGGTTATCATACTTGGCCTTCACATGTCACTTTCACTTTCTCTCTTAAATACAGTATATCTTATGTAGAACAAAAAAATAATTTAGAACATCTCCTGGCTTACGACTCCACTGATCTGAGAGCCACACAATAAAGTAACAGTTACAAGGTTATAAGGTTCATTAATTAAACATTATGTAATGTATTAACTAACATAAACTATCCATGAGCAATACATTTGTTACTGTATTTATTAATCTCCGTTAATGTTAGTTAATAAAAATACAATTGTTCATTGTTTGTTCATTTTGTTTCACAGTGCAATCACTAATGTTAACAAGATTTTAATAATGAATAAGCAAATGTTGAAATTAACATTAACAAAGATTAATAAATGCTGTATATGGGCAGTTCATTATTAGTTCATGTTAACTAATGTAGTTAACTAATGTTAACTAATTAACCTTATTGTAAAGTGTTACCAAAGTAACTGACTACTGCCTTCCAGGTCTTTGTTCACAGGTTTATGAGTTTTGAAAACGTATTGTAAATTCCGCAAATCATGCTAAGGTGTTGGTAGTTGCTACTTATTCAAAACAGGTTTTTTTTTTTTTTTTTTTAAATAAATAAATAACCACGTTGACCGACAGAGCATGGAATGAGGTACACTAAGTTTATGAGTCTGATTCCCAGAAAACAGTTGATAAATGGATAGCTTGAAAGCCCTATAAATCACTTTGGTGAAAGTGAGTGTTGTTTGAGTTTGAGTGTTATATAATGTACCGTTCAAAAGTTTGGGGTCAGTAAGATTTTATTTCAATTATGTTAAAGAAATTAATAGTTTATTAAGCAAGGATCCATTAAATTGTTCATTATAAATCAAGTGACAGTAAAGAATTTTACATTGTTACACAATATTTCTATTTCAAATAAACGCTGTTCTTTTTAACTTTGTCATGCAACAATCTTTAAAAAGGTATTATGGTTTCCATAAAAAACATTAAGAAGCACAACTGTTTTCAACATTGCTAATAATAAGAAAAGTTATGTGAGCACCAAATTGGCATTAGAATGATTTCTGAAGGATCATGTGGCTTTGAATACTGGAGTAATGGCTAATGAAAATTTAGCTTTGCCATCACAGGAATAAATTACATTTTCAAATATATTAAATTAGAAATTAGAAACAATATTACTGTTTTCACTGTTTCACTTGTCAAAATAATATAGCTTTGGTGAACATAAGTGACTTCTATCAAAAAAAATTAAATAAAAAAATAGGAATCTTAATGACCCCAAACAATTAAATGGTAGTATACGTCTGACAGAAACGAAATTAAAATATTTTAGTGTTTAAAAATTTGTATGTGATATGTGAAATTTTAGTGCAGACTGCATGAAGATCCACCATACAAAAAGGTTGATGACAGTTAAAAATCGAAAAGAGAGCAACCTTAGTCATGGCAATCTGGAACTTCATGCCTAGTGTGGTGGGCGTATCTGCTTTCCGTTGAACTCCATGGGATTCAGAGTTTGAGTATCTGAAATCTGAACAAGACCAATACATGCCAGAACACCCCGAAGCTTCCTCCCGAATCTATTGATTCCAGCTCAGCTTCCAACAAACTCTATTTTTAGAAACTCTGAAGGAGCATTAAACAAATCCTACCAGTGAATGCATCAAAATAAAGTTGAGAGGCAACCTGATTAAATAGAGTCCACTGATTCATTACAGCAATAAAAGGCTAATTCACACTGCCTCAACAAATGCTACCAAATTCCAATGCTTGTTGGGATCTGTTGGGTCAGTGTGTTTGCTATCATTGGGCCTCTTTACACCTGTTCACTTATTGTGTTTTTACTGATCGGATAGCTTTTCATTTTTTAAAAATCTGTTCCATTTATGCCTGATCACATAAATGTGTCTCCTTGAAACAAATATTATCCTGATCTTCAATTCCGCCGTTATATGCAAATTTAGAGTTCACATCAACGAAAGCAACAGATATGAGCTGCATTTTATTTATAACCAGCTAATATCAAGATCAAAGACCGCAATAGAAGAGAGAGCGGCATCAGCACTGGTAAGATCATTTGGTCTCACTACTTTTAATGACTTTCAGTTTAATTTGCGGAAGTTTCCTTGTTGGCTTGCTGAAGAGATACTCAGTTACTCATTCACGGCGATACGCATTGCAGTAGCAGTGTAAATTCTAGCTATAATGTCATATAGCCTATAACACACTCTCACACATTTATTTTTTACCATTTTGGAAAATTTACCAATTTACATATGTGGTTTCATCAACCAGATTCATTTACACTTGTCTAGTTTTGTTTGGAATCCTGAAGTGGTTTGAGTGATCAGATTTAAATCCATATTGGAGGGCATTTACATTTGGTCTTTTATCAGAGAAAATGCATTAAATGACCAGGTGTAAACAGGCCTACTATGTTGACAACGGAGAATCTAAAAACTATGAAACATTATAGATGCGCAATGTGTTTATAATGCAAATTTCCTACTCCCTATCAAAGACGGAATGTGGAATATGTTTAATCGTGCTGTATCTCATATTGTGTCTGTTTGAAACAATCTGGTCCAATGCAATACATCTACACACACACACACACACACGTATATCAGGTCCATCAGCTGCTGTTTTTCAACTGTATCTCTCAAGGCCATTTGCACACTCTTCATCTTCAAGGACGGATTCACCTTTGCACAACACAGCAGTGTTCTCTCTCTCTGTCTCTGTTGTACTAATGAAATAACACTTTCCTCTTTAAATCCCTCACATGCTTTTCTTTTTCCACCCTTATAAAGAGATACAGAGTGAGAGCTTGTATTTCATGGCAGACCAATTTCAGGTGGCTTGTAGTCATCGAAAGCCCTTTTTCTGTAAGCGTGTGTGTGGTGTGTGTCCTCTAAGTGACCATGTTCTGTAAATAGGGTCATTACAAAGATATCCAGCAGGCATCCCAGGTTAACTGAGCCAGTTAAAAAAGATAACTGACAAAACTAAGGGAATAAAGTATTATATTGTAAATCATTTGAAATGGAATAAATAATATTATGAAATGGACTGCCCTGGATTGCCCTGAGGACCCTCACAAGAAAGTGTGAAATATAGTGTGCCTTACCATGGGGGCCTTACCATGGACCCCACAACCCCAAACATTGCCCTAAATATGGTGTGGTAACTGAACCAGATGGGGTCAGAGCCCTGTTAGTCCGTTCAAAAGACCCAATTGAAACCGAAATGATGACTTTAAGCATCTACCTACCCACAGTAAGGTCTAGTTATATATGAGCAGAGGCAGGATAAAAATAAATATATACAGTATAAAAATTGAATTAAATAAGTAAATAAAGGCTATCTTCCAAAGGAAAAATATCTGTGCAGATCTGTTCCTGGATTTTAAAGAGGCTAAAGCAATATGCCACAACACATACAGAAGAAATGAAGGGTGTAAGATTTCAATCAATAAGCACTCATGCCCTTAAGAAAACAGGCTGACCTCATCATATGCCTTTAATAAATGAATGTGAGGAAGAGGAAGAAATTTTAGAAGTATAGAAGAATAGACTCTTTGTCTTAATGTGAATCAGAGAGTATATCCTAGAATGTGATAATACTGAACTGATACACAACATAATCTTAAAAGATGCAGTGAGCTGCAAATTAGATCTAATTGAAAATTATTCTGGTAGACTGACACAGCATGATGAAACACTGCCCTCTGTTGACTCGCATAAACACACACTCAAACACACACCAAATCCACCTGACAGCTTTGGATCTCAAACTTTCATTTCATATTAAAGTACAGGTGCAGGTTTTCTGTATACTTTTAAAAAGTAAGTAAACATGTACAGGCACACGCATCTAAAATCCACGTTGCTATTTCTCATACCTGCTTGCAAGTGTGTGTAAATGCCAGCAGTCAGAGTGACATCAGCTGCTCTGACATCTGCCACAAATGTCAATCATACAGCACATCTTTTGTTCCATCTCTGTGAGTCTATCTATCTATCTATCTATCTATCTATCTATCTATCTATCTATCTATCTATCTATCTATCTATCTATCTATCTATCTATCTATCTATCTATCTATCTATCTATCTATCTATCCATCCATCCATCCATCCATCCATCCATCCATCCATCCATCCATCCATCCATCCATCCATCCATCCATCCATCCTTCCTTCCTTCCTTCCTTCCTTCCTTCCTTCCTTCCTTCCTTCCTTCCTTCCTTCCTTCCTTCCTTCCATCCATCCATCCATCCATCCATCCATCCATCTATCCATCCATCCATCCATCCATCCATCCATCCATCCATCCATTCATCCATCACATCCATCGATTGATAGAAAGAACGATAGATAGAATACCAATTGAGTAGAAAAGTAGTGGAGAGAGCTTGATTAGCACAGGGTTGTTTCTGGTTCATAATTGGATGCTCACAAAAAAATAAGATAAAAATGATATCACACAAAAAGGTCATATTTGAATGTTTGCCCATTTGGCCCGCACTGATATTATGAAAACTTAAAAAGACTAAAACCACTCGTTGTGTGGACAATTTTTCTTTTCTTCTTTTTTTTTTTTTTTTTTTTTAAAAATATATATTTTTTAAAAATGTGAAATATACAATTTATTTAAAATATAATTATTATATTATATTATTATTTTCATGAATTTTTCAAATGATTACAAACTATTAATAATAAAAAATATATATGGATGATGTAATAATAAAACAACTAAGCAAATGTCTCCCCACAGGTTGTGCAAGTAATTAAAAAAAAAATATTAAAACAATTATAAAAAAAAGGTTCATATATCATAAGTTATTCATATTGTTCGTAAAAGAAAAAATATACAAAAACAACTATATAAGAGAAATGTGACCCTGGACCATAAAACCAGTCATAAATATATTTGTAACAATAGCCAGCAATACATTGTATATGTCAAAATTATCGATTTTTCTTTTATGGCAAAAATCATTAGGATATTAAGTAAAGATCATGTTCCATGAAGATATTTTGTAAATTTCCTACCGTAAATATATCAAAAATGTATTTTTGTCAGTGGATATGCATTTGGACAACTTTAAAGGTGATTTTTTTTTCTTCAATATTTAGATTTTTTTGCACCCCCACATTCCAGATTTTCAGTATTGTCCTATCCTAACAAACCATACATCAATAGAAAGCTCATTTATTCAGCTTTCAGATGATATATAATTTAAAATTTAAAAAAATTGACCCTTATGACTGGTTTTGTGGTCCAGGGTCACATATGTGTTGAGTCATTGGTTTGAATGAAATATTTTCATATTTTATATTTGTTGCTTTCCTCTTAAAACTAAATCTCTTTAAACATTGTGCCAACTAGCACCAGAATCTGTGCCAACCGTTCTTGTATTGAGAATGTTTTCTTAATTTTTAATCCATCAGAGATATTCAACAAAGAATAAAAACTCTTCCAGCAAACCCTGCTCTCCCCCACGACAGATCAGACATTTAAGTGCAGAACAACAGAAATACAAGTGCAATACATTAAGGACTACATTAAAAGACAGCATACAGAGAGGCTAAATAAATGATCTGATTAATTTGGCAGCTCAGCTGATATGGAGTGGGATGTTTGTACACACAGTAAAAAGAACAAGAGGCATGTGTTTATTATTGCTGGCTGCAAACCGACTTTCACATTGTATGAGGTGACATACTTATTGTGTGCGTGAAATAAATATTTAAGCAGCATCCGAGCTGGGTGACAGAACCATTTGAACAAACAATTACACATTCAGTTGCTAAATTTAATCATTCATTTTCTATTATGCATTATGGTTGGGATTACACAGTGGTAAAGAAACAGGCAATGCTGTGAGAAACTCATGTGAAAGCATGTGTGTGATTTTCTGTCAGGTTGTTGGGAAGGCTGTGTGGTACTCAAGTTTCAATCTGTCCCAGATACGTCCAAGGTATCAATGCAGAGAGACAAACTTGAGTTTCCTTCCTTCACTTATCATAGCAGGACACCACTTAGTGAAACGCACAGATTTCAGAGAAATAAAGAAAAGGTTTATCAAGTATAATCAAGCCCACTAAGGGAGACCCTCACAGAGAGAAGATTATAAGATGTGAAATTATTAAATATATATCTATGTATGTATGTGTGCATATGAGGTTTCCTTGAGATGAGCACAGCTTTCATATCAGCTAAATAAATGAAAGAGAATTATTAATAGCATTATGGTGAAGGGATGGATAAAGTGGGAATCAATCTCATATGAGAAGTTAAGAAAGTGTCCTGTTCACACACATGTAGGGTTTTCATGTTTTATGGGGACATTCCATAGACATAATGATTTTATACCGTATAAACTGTACTGTATATTCTATCCTCTAACCCTAACCCTAAACACAACCACAAAAACATTTCAGCATTTTTACATTTTCCAAGCACACACTTTGCTATTTAAATGCGACATTGCTTGGACTTCTATTGTTTTAATATGTGCACAGCGGGCAATGAGCATTTAAAAGGGGTAAACATAAAAGGACTATGTCAAAGTTATTTGAATACACTACATTTACTGCAGCAGCTGGTGCCCATATGATCACAAACCACAACAGCCACATCCATAAGATTTTTATGAATTTAGATTAATTTCATGTCATAGGTCAATTACATATACAGGTGCTGGTCATATAATTAGAATACCATCAAAAAGTTGATTTATTTCACAAATTCATTACACACAGACTGATATATTTCAAATGTTTATTTCTTTTAATTTTGATGATTATAACTGACAACCAAGGAAAATCCCAAATTCAGTATATCAGAAAATTATAATATTGTGAAAAGGTTCAATATTAAAGACACCTGGTGCCACACTCTAATCAGCTAATTAACTCAAAACACCTGCAAAGGCCTTTAAATGGTCTCTCAGTCTAGTTCTGTAGGCTACACAATCATGGGGAAGACTGCTGACTTGACAGTTGTCCAAAAGACGACCATTGACACCTTGCACAAGGAGGGCAAGACACAAAAGGTCATTGCAAAAGAGGCTGGCTGTTCACAGAGCTCTGTGTCCAAGCACATTAATAGAGAGGTGATGGGAAGGAAAAGATGTGGTAGAAAAAAGTTTGCAAGCAATAGGGATAACCGCACCCTGGAGAGGATTGTGAAACAAAACCCATTCAAAAATGTGGGGGAGATTCACAAAGAGTGGACTGCAGCTGGAGTCAGTGCTTCAAGAACCACTACGCAAGAACCACCACTCAAGAACCACCACTCTGAATCTGGATGAACAGGGTGTTAAGGAAAGTGCTGGGGTGGTGTTTGTTTTAATTTAGTGCTGTAAGGGTAAAATAAAAACCCATGGTGGACATAATATTAACCCTGGTGTACCCTACCATGATACCACCATTTTTTCCCCTCCGGGCATTATGCACTTCATAAACCCAATCTTATCAATTATTCTTTTGACCCAGTTTGTGTTTGATAACAGTTTATGTAAGATACCTGTGGAACAAGTCAGAGTGGTGGTTCCCACTATGACTTCAGAAGTGGGAATTATCAAATTTCCGATAGCATGTGAAGGCAGCATAAGACACAGACTAACTGAGGGATAAAGCAAAGGAACAGGAGGGGCAAATCAATTAACAAATGAGCAACTAAACCAATGAGAATGTACTTGGAAACTAAGGCAACAACAAAAACAAGAACTTAACACAGGAAGACAGCAAAAAAAGAACAAAGAAAAAAATAACCTACAAAACATGACAATTTTTATTCAGGAAGGATACATTTGTTACAAAAAAAAAAGTGGTTTCCACAAAAAATATTAAGCTGCACAGCTGTTTTGATAATCAAATCAGCATATCTGAATGATTTCTGAATGATTGTGTGATTCTGAAGACTGCAGTAAGTAATGGCTGCTGAAAATTCTTTGCAATTACAGGAATAAATTACAGTTTAAAATATATTAAAATGGAAAACTAATTATTTTCCAGTTTACTGGACCATTTGAGACACAAATAGTATGAAATGTGAATTACTTTAAACCACATTTAAATATAGCCTGCCCTTGGTGAACATAAGAGATTTCTATCAAAAATATTTAAAAAATCTTACCGACCCCAAAATTTTGAATGGTAGTGTCTGAGGAGGCAAGGCAGGCAGTGCTTCCATAAAAAAAAAAAAAAAAAAAAAAAAAAGGATGAGAATAGTTAGAAAAAAAATGTGCATGTTCCACGATTGCAAATCAGTCTGAATTAACAAAATGGTGTTAATGGGAAGGCTAATTAAAAAATAAGTATTAATTTAAGTGTGTGTGTCATCTTACATACGTCTTACATACATCTTTGTGTCTGTGACCACAGTGTTTACTGAACATTACTGATGATCTGAAATGAGTTGACTATTAAAAAGAACAGCTGAACATAATAAAATATATTGTTTTAATTGTTACTGCTTTTAATTATCATTTTACAATAAATGTAAAAATGCTTAAAACACTAACTTGATGTGATTTATATTTGGGTTTAATAAAAGATTAATTAGCCTACATTGTTAAAGTAAAATACAAAATAGAATTGTATTTTTTAGTGTAAAGTAATATTTAAGTAATATATATATATATATATATATATATATATATATATATTGCATTTTCTTTACCAATTTAAGGTACTGAACACGTGCTTTGTGGTTAGAAGTATAGGTAACGCTTTACAATAAGGTTCATTAGTTAACTACGTTAGTTAACATGAACTAATAATGAACTGCACATATACAGCATTTATTAATCTTTGTTAATGTTAATTTCAACATTTACTAATACATTATTAAAATCTTGTTAACATTAGTTAATGCACTGTGAACTAACATCAACAAACAATGAACAACTGTATTTTCATGTTAACTTTGTTTCAATGTTAACGAAGATTAGTTATTACAGTAACAAATGTATTGCTCATGGTTAGTTCATGTTAGTTATTACATTAACTAATGTTTAACTAATGAACCTTATTGTAAAGTGTTACCGAAGAATCAAATAAAATCCACATCTACAGGGCTGAAATTTCAAGTATAGAGCAGCATCTCATAGACCCCTTAAAAAAAAACACACAAAATTAAATCAATAGCAGCAACACCAGCACTGGCACCTGGGACATTAATATGAAGCTGAGGACGGGCTCTCTTGCATTGTGAAGCCTATGGGCGTTTTTCATCCAGTTATGTATCTTACACCTGCTTTGTCACATCCCCATGCTGTGCCTCTCAGACAGAGCTGGAAGAGAGAGAGAGAGTGTGTACAAACTCTTCGCTCTAGTGACAGTGTCTGCTTATCTGGCTGTGCCACTATGTGATTTTGTGAGTGCGTGTTTACTCTTGATACACTCTCGGTGTACGTTTAGGGCTATCACTCTCAGTGGACTGTGACCATTGTCTTAATACATGTAACAGGAAATGTGTGCATTGGAGTTTAGCCTTAAGGGGCTCAGTCCTTTATCTGAATAAAAGATGTTGAGGCTCAGAGGAATATATCATTTTGTTTGACTGACAATTTTTTTAAACAATTGAAATATGCACCGATGAGCCACAACAGCGCTGACCCGCCAAGGCATGGACTATACAAGACCTCTGAAGGTGTTCTGTGGTATATAGCACCAAGACATTACTGTAAGTTGTGAGGTGGAGTCACCGTGGATTGAACTTGTTGATCCAGTACATCCCACAGATACTCAATTGGATTGAGATCAGGGGAATTTGGAAGCCAGACTTTGAACTCTTCATATTCCTCAAATCAACAACAATGTTCAGGTAGCTGGCATGTGTCAAATTTATGTCCACATGAATGTCTGGACCCAGGGTTTCCCAGAGCATCACATTCCCTCCACAAGGTTTTCGTCATCCCACAGTGCAACACGGTGCCATCACTTCCCCAGGTAAACAGCACACACGTACACGGCCATACACGTTATGTAAAAGAAAACGAAAAACTGACCAGGCAACCTTCTTCCACTGCTTCAAGGTCAGTTCCGATAAATTATTATAAAACACTAGGGCTGGGATAATACATCAAGTCTTGATTCACAAAACAAAGAATCTGGAGCGATTCTGATATTTTCCGATGTATTGCGATTCTCTCTCGAATCGATTCTGAGCTTAGTTTTTAACAGCAGTTAGCACTACGTGCTTTAGAAACACTTGTCCTCTGCTTGCTTCCAGTTCCTTTACACACACCACTTAAACCAAAAACAGTCATTCATAAAGTTTGAAAAGGTTAAAGCGAATTACAGCAGGGTGTTCACAGTGGGCTGTTTACATTAATCTCGCATCATAAAAGCAATCTGAGCCGAGGTGCAAGTATATTTAGCCACTTACATGATTCAGCCGAATGCACAATCGCTGTCTAGCACTCTTCTTTGTGAGCATTTGAGTGTGCAGTTAAAAACTAGCCTAGAGCGTCTTCTGGTGTTAAATCTCAGAATGGATTCGACAGAGAAAATATCAGAATCGATCCAGAATCATTGTATAGCAAATTGAGAATTGATGTATTGCCCCAGCCCTAGAAAACACTGATGTACTGATTTGCTTAATGATTCAATATACAGTTAAAACAGGTTTTTTTTTTTTTTTTTCACTTTTATATGTTAGGCTTTACAGGGTTAAATTTGCTGGCAGCAAAATCAATCTTTTTTTCGAGAGGGGCTGAGATAAAAGACAGTAAATGGGTCTAGAATCACCTATGGTGATATTATGACATTTAAATCAGTCTGCAAAACACCTTGCATGCATTTATCATTATTCAATGTAATTAAGCACTGGTTTCATAAAACGTTAAAATGATTAATGTAATAATGAATTTCATCCTGTATTTTTGACAGAAATCAATACATCAGAGAAGGTCTTTCAGGGCAAAGGTTCTCTATCATCTCAATCATTGTGTCCGATTTGAATGACTGACTTTAAAAAAACAAGAAGCCAGTCAGTTTGTTGTCAGATATGAGAGGAACCAACTGTGCTTCAGTGAAGTTAAATCTACATGTCACCTAAATTCTATTGTGAGTTCTGAACCCTGTTGCATTTAGCAACATCAAAGAAGCAATTCATATTCATGGAGAGAAAGACCTTCATTTAATCCCAACTGCCAAGAACACAAACACACACACACACACACACACACACACACACACACACACACACACACACACACACACACACACACACACACACACACACACACACACACACACACACACACACAAACACTTTATGATATAAAGTGTGTTGTTTGTAAGAACCAGTTATGTGTATGTGTGAATTTGAGAGACAATTTCCTTTGTCGTCTCCTGCTGCGTGATTATTAAGCTGACTTTTTTGTCTTTCATTCTTCCAGTGCCCTCTCTCTCCCTCTCCCTCTCTCTCCCTTGTGAATACAGTCTGCGCTAATAGACTGCATCTGTTAGCAGAATGTGGCTGCCAACCAATTTAACTGACCTGCCTCCTCAGTCTGGGTTTGTGTGTGTATGTGTGTGCTTGGTGCTGATAGCCACACAATTGCTTTGCCCAAATTTTACTGCTCACAATAATCACAACAAAATCAGTTTCACAGAAAGAGAGGTGAAAAACAAACTCTCCAACACTGTAATTGTGATAATATATTGTAAGTATAAGTATATATTAAGGGCTGCCCCAGAATAAAGATTTTTCTAGTCTACTACAGGTGCTCGTCATATAATTAGAATATCATCAAAAAGTTGATTTATTTCACTAATTCCTTTCAAAAAGTGAAACTTGTATATTATATTCATTCATTACATATACACATTCATTACAGACTTTTAATTTTGATGATTATAACTGACAACGAAGGAAAATCCCAAGGCGAGTCTGCTGGCCAATTAAGAACAAGGATACCATGGTCCTTAAACAAGGTACTGGTAGCTTTGGCACTGTGTGCAGGTGCCAAATCCTGTTGGAAAATGAAATCTGCATCTCCATAAAGTTTGTCAGCAGCAGGAAGCATGAAGTGCTCTAAAACTTACTGGTACTGTATACGGCTGCGTTGACCTTGGACCTCAGAAAACACAGTGGACAAACACCAGCAGATGACATGACACCCCAAACCATCACTGACTGTGGAAACTTTACACTGGACCTCAAGCAACGTGGATTGTGTGCCTCTCCTCTCTTCCTCCAGACTCCGGGACCCTGATTTCCAAAGGAAATGCAAAATTTACTTTCATCAGAGAACATAACTTTGGACCACTCAGCAGCAGTCCAGTCCTTTTTGTCTTTAGCTCAGGCGAGACGCTTCTTACGCTGTCTGTTGTTCAAGAGTGGCTTGACACAAGGAATGCGACAGCTGAAACCCATGTCTTGCATACATCTGTGTGTAGTGGTTCTTGAAGCACTGACTCCAGCTGCAGTCCACTCTTTGTGAATCTCCCCCACATTTTTGAATGGGTTTTGTTTCACAATCCTCTCCAGGGTGTGGTTATCCCTATTGCTTGTACGCTTTTTTTCTACCACATCGTTTCCTTCCCTTCGCCTCTCTATTAATGTGCTTGGAACAGCCAGCCTCTTTTGCAATGACCTTTTGTGTCTTGCCCTCCTTGTGCAAGGTGTCAGTGGTCGTCTTTTGGACAACTGTCAAGTCAGCAGACTTCCCCATGATTGTGTAGCCTACAGAAATGAAGCTCTAGCGCAAGTTCTGTCGGGAAGACTCAAATGTTACGTCACTTATTAAGTCAGATCTAACCAATCACTATCTAACACTTGGAGTATAAAAGATTGGTACTTACACTTGTCTGAGTTCGCAGATGCTGACGCAAATTTTCACCTCCATCCTCCCCACCACAACCAGGATGGTCCCTGTCCATACTCCCCGGGGGTTGGCTACGCTCCTGCCTTCAGCTTCAGGCAGGAAACGCAAAGTCTGCAACCCTCAGGACGTGAGCTACGGACGGGGCCTACGCCAAAGATCAGTAACCTTATATATTCTGCTTGCTGTTTGGTAATAAATATCAGTGTTACGTTATCTTGCCTCCCGAGTCTTTCCGGTAGAACTAGACTGAGAGACCATGTATAGGCCTTTACATGTTTTGAGTTAATTAGCTGATTAGAGTGTGGCACCAGGTGTCTTCAATATTGAACCTTTTCACAATATTCTAATTTTCTGAGATACTGAATTTGGGATTTTCTTTAGTTGTCAGTTATAATCATCAAAATTAAAAGAAATAAACATATGAAATATATCAGTCTGTGTGTAATGAATTAATATAATATACAAGTTTCACTTTTTGAATGGAATTAGTGAAATAAATCAACTTTTTGATGATATTCTAATTATATGACCAGCACCTGTAATGGTCCTTCATTTAAGACATTAGTCGATTAATTGCACGTTTATATTATTTAATTGCTTAAATATATACTGAGGACAAAATATACACCGCACGCTTAAGCGCACACATAAAGCTTGCCGCAAAGGACTGGCAAAAGTAATTATTATAAATGTGTCGGGGAAAAAATAGCAAGGAGATATTTTAATTGTTTATTAATAACCTAGTGTTTTCTGAGTCTGTGTCAGCTGCAAAGATAAAGTTGACGATGCTGACTCGCCATCTCCACAGTACAGTGGATACAGCTTTAGAGAGAAATGCACCTTTCATATGGATTACATAAGCAGACAGTATTTCGATTCAAATTGGTTTGTTTAACAGCCAGGGATCGGTGGTCGCACTGGTGACATCACCTCGGTTTTTCTCTTACCAGTGCGAAAGAGACTCAAAATACTCAGTCGATTTTGGACATACATATTAGAGTTATACATTATTCAAAATTGTGAAATGTCTTCTTCTATTTGTGTACACTCACAGTAAAAACAAAATGTTGTACTTTTTGCAAAATAAAGAAAACTAACATGATACCATTCTGATAATCTTTAGAAAATGAACTGTAACTTAGAGAATACTTAATCACACAAATATGAAACATATCCAAAGAAACGTTGAAATGTCAGGTTTTAAATAATGTATGTAAGTCACACATTTCAAGCTTTCTATAAATATATTTCTCATGTCTGTGAGGCAAGTATACACTGAGTTTCAGTTCATTTTTGTGACGCACTGCTGTTCAGACAGAACAACAGAAAACGAATCCTGTTTGTTTTCTTTATTTTACAAAAGCACAACATTTTATTATTGTGAGTTTACACAAATAAAAGTAGACAGTTTCAAATGATGTATTACTCTTATCAGTATGACCAAAAATGGAGTATTTTAAGTTGAAAAAAATGCAAGTGATCGTGCTGGCGCCTCCATGTCTTGCAGTAAGCACGCTAATACTTCAGCTGACACTCCGCACAAACACTTGAATATTCGGCTTATATTATCACACATTTATCTAGGTTAACAGAGTGAGCAGCCACATAACATGTTTCTACTTACATGTTTCAAAAGATAAGCCATATTAGAGGTTGATGGACAACAGGTGAATGTTTGGATTTCCTGCCCGACATACTGTAATTACCCCAAGGACCGTTAACAATCTGTTATTAAATGGATGCTGCCCAATTGGGAGAATAAAAACCCTCCTGCACCTTCCCTTAACCCTACCCAATAAACACTTTAAATATTATTAAACACTCGTTCGCAGTTTATTTCCGCTTTTGGAAAATTATTTTAATTTTTATTGAAAATAAATGCGAGCTCGGCAAAAGGCAGATTTTATATACCAATAGACAAAAGGGAAGAAAAGGTTACAATTTCCATTTCATGCCAACTTCATTGTAACTTGTGGTGATCTCAGATTATTCCTGTGATACAAACTAACAAACAAACAATTAAATAAATATAATTATAATGCTTTGCCAACAGCCTTTGTATCGAGAAGGTTAAATGTTTTTGGAGCTGAAGTGGGACTGTGGCCTTAAATTAGGGCCGAAAGAAAAAGATGAAAGCATCACTTGTGTGTCCGCCACAAGGAGGCCTTGAGAAAATCTACACAAACACTGTATAACAGTCAGTGCTTCTACACACACACACACACAGTTATGGAACTTGCAAGGTCCACTTAAGGAAGATTTGTGCAATTCTGTCATTGGTGAAAGATAAGGGCAAAGTGAGGGGTTGAGGCACGAGTGAATAGGCAGCTGAGAAAGGGATAAATAAAAGACCTCACGAGTGGGTTTGAACGAGAATGAATAAGAGAATGATTAAGTGGGAAAATAAAGGACATGAGGGAGAGCAGTCAGAGAGGATTGTAATGCAAACTACTTACAGAGAGATCTGTTATTGTAACGGGACAGAGTCAGTCTGTTCAGAGTCTGATGACTTAACGGCATCTGCGCATTCTGCCCCTCCACTCGCTCAGCTTTTTATTGTCATCCCCCATTTGAAGAGATGGGAGCGAAAAATAGTGGATAGAGAAAATGGCAGGCTGATGACAGAGTGAGAGTGGCAATAACTAACTGTTGAAGAGACATTATCTTACCAGAATCATGCCAGAAAGGTACAGCCAGGAAGGGAATAATATAAAATCTGACTGTGTTCTCCTACACTAGGTCAAAGGGCTCATTTAATGTTGTAATCTTGTCAATGAAAATACTTTCAGAAAAAACAAAAAAAAAACAAAAAAAACAGCATGTTATCAACAACGCAATAACAATGTTTACAATAAGACAAATGTAGAGAAAATTGATTCAAATAATCCAATCATAGCACACTGGGGATTGCACTGCTTGAGCTGAACAACAGTAAACTGAAATGCTTTGCTAGAGGGTTAATACGCTCACTCAGACGCATCTTATATGAGATTAATCAGCTGTATCCAACAACATAATATTACTGCTTATATTTGCACAGACATTGAAGTAAATGCACTGGTGAACTTGAACTAAGTCACATAGCTCTAGTCACGTAACAGTGTACCAATGCAATATGTACAGTCTTTAACCCTTTCATACGGTGGCCGAGAGAGCTCATCGCACTACAACTGAGGACAATATATGCAAACAGAAAAATCACAAGCAAATTAAGAAAACATCTTCATCAGTTTGCAAAAGTTCACAACACAACCAAATACAAAAATGTGCTGCGAAAGTTCTCAACACAACCAATACAATAACGCGCTGCAAAAGTTCACAACACAACTGCAATAAGTTCAAGTTCGTAGGGAAGGAAGAGGACAGGGTTGACTTTGACTGCTGACTGAGTTTTTATTTCAATAACAAGATGTCCAAACAAAAGTCTGTGCAACGCACAATAAACAATCCACATCCACAGACGGGCTTCACTCCAGTAGTGCTCTCCAGCTCAGTCACAGTGTCTCTCAGTCAGCAGTCCCTCTCTCTCACACACACTCCTGTTTCTCCTGGCGTTTTATCCTGTCTCCGCACCATTTACTGGAATAAGAAACAGGTGTTCGTGATTTATATTTAACCCCCTCATTCACCACGCATCTCTCCTGCTGCAGACTTCGCTGAATTTGGTTGTGTTGTGAACTTTTGCAGCGTGCTTCTGTATTTGGGTGTGTTGTGATCATTGGAGAACAGGTAAAGGGCCCTAGGAAGGAGACGAGGAAGGTACTTTAAATCTAGTAATGCTAGGACACAGGTAAGTATTCCAAGGGAGACCAGACAACGAATGAGGAGTGAGAGTGGCTTATGAAGGGGAGCTGATTTGCGTAGTGATGAGCTGCAGGTGCGGGTGATTAGAATTCGGGAGAGAGTGAGGTCTGTATGTGGAGGGAAAGCCTGGTATGTCTGTGACATTTACCCCCCTCCCCGGGTTGCTCCTAAGAGCCAAAACCCCCAATGCCATGGCCGACCCCATCCACATGGAGCTGGTTGATGAGGATAGTATTTGTGGAAGGTAGTAAGCAAGGTCATATTCAGGATGTCGCCCTGAGGTATCCATGATCTCACCTACGGACCATATTCTTCCCAGTCCATCAGGTACTCGAGACCGTGACCATGTAAGTAGGCCTATCTTCCAGGATGAGCGGCAGGGGGGTTCTAAGGCTCTGTGGAGTAAGAGGTGAGAGGAGGTTGGTAAGGCTTCAGGAATGACACATGGAAAGTGGGATGAGTATTGTGGAGGGACTCGACTCCAGCAGTTCTGGTGCCAATGACCAGAAGGTCCAGTGGAAGCAGCCAATCTCCTGTATCTCCTGAAGAGTGGCTGACAGAGACCCAGCAGTGAAAAGAAGGCATTCCAAACATAGGAGATAACCGGCACCCTCTGTCAGCTGACAATGATGTTATGCAGAAGAATGGATTCGGGTTCATCTTGAGCTTCCTCAGTGGAATGGTGGTGAGACAGAGTATCTGCTTTGAAATTTTTGGCCCCTGGATGATAGGAGATTCAAGCAGGGAAAGAAGAGAGCCCACTGTACTTGCCGGGGATTTAAGCTGATGAGCCATCTGAAGATACTCAAGGCTATGGTGGTTAGTTAACACCATAAATAGATCCTGGGCCACCTCCAGTATATGCCGCCACTCTTCTAAAGCCAGTTTGATGGATAATAGCTATCTCTTGCTGATGTTGTAATCCTGCTAGTGAGAGCTTTTGGGAAAAAATGGCACATAGAAAGAGTCTTGAAGGTTTACCCTGCTGCTGAGAGAGAACAGCTCCTGTGCCATTGTTGATGCATCATTCTTGGAGTACACCAGTATATCACTGATGTAGCTGAGAAATAATTGATGGTGGTTCTCCCAGAATACCTCATTCATGAACCCTTGGAATACAGGAGGAGCATTGAACAGGCTGTATGGTATGACCCGGTACTCACAAATGGCTGGTAAGGGTCACAAAAGCGGTGTAATGGCTGGACCAATCATACACACAAATTATTCATTATATTTAATGAACAATTTGGCAAACCCAATCTCCCAACAAACTGTGTTAGAATCCTATGCGTTAGACCGGATGAGAGGAAGGGGATACCAGAACTTTACCGTGATCTTGTTGAAGGAACGCTAGTCAATGTAGGACCTCAAGCCTCCATCCTTCTTCGCAATGAAGAAAAATCTTGAAGCAGCAGGGAGACATGAAGCAACCAATATAGCATTGTTTAAGGGCCTCCTCAATGTACTCCTCCATGGCCTTTTTACTCTGTAATGGATAGTGGGTAGACTTTCCAACAGGTCACTCATTGGGGAGTAGGTCAACTGCTCAGTCAAAGACTTCCTTGAAGTGGGTGATGAAGCTCTCAAAGGAATGAAACATCGGTCCATGCTGCTGCCAGATTGTTTGCACCCACTGAATTGCTCTACCAGAAAACAAAAGACATTTTTGAGTGGGGAAATGGTGTGGATGCATCTCTAGGGCCACAACACAGAAGCACAACAGCAGCACAGGTGAGTATGAGTAGGCAAACTGAAGATATGGATACTGGCATTGACCGTTCTGAAATGATGTAGACAACGGAGGAGGATACAGTGATTCCAGGCGAGTATCTTGAGTATCTAGGCCTTCATTGTGGTATGAAAATTTTCAGATTTATTTTTATTGATTTTATTTTACAAATTAAAAAAAATAATAAATCTTATTTTTTTGCATTTCCCATTCATTTTCAATTGGGGTTATATTGACCCCAAAGACAATGTAGATAATGTAGAAAAAGTTTTTAAATTTTATTCCAGTGAGATGAAGGGAACCATGTTTATTAACTAAGGAAAAGTCAATTGGGGTCATATTGACGCTTGAGAACAGGGAGATTACCAGAATCTTCATTGGAGTACAGGTGAGGTAAACAGGAGATTGCTGGAGAGTAAGGGCAATTGGAGATTGCTGGAGACAAGGTCTAACAGTTTGGAATTCACTCTGTGTCTCTTTTCGAAGGCTGCATCCTCCAGAGGTCACATCATATCAACAAAGTAACTATTACATTCCAAAATCATAAAAAAAAAAAAAAAATATATATATAAAAGTTTACGCTTCACAAGGAACAGCAGTCAAATTTAAAATTGTTACTTTTATGAAATGAGACATCCTTGATAATGTATATGGCCAACAAATATGACTTCTGAAGGACGTAGCCTTCAAAATGAGACCCAGCTTGTGTGTGGAGGGAGAGCCTGGCATGTCTGTGACAGTATTACGGTTTCCACAAAAATATTAACTGTTTTCATCATTGATAATAATAACAACAACAACAACAACAACAACAACAATAATAAATGTAACTTGTAACTTAAAATGTAACTTTCAGCATATTGGAATGATTTCTGAAAGATCATGTGACACTGAAGACTGGAGTAATTGTTTAGCTTAGCCATCACATTAATAATTTACATTAACATACAGTATATTGAAATAGAACACAGTTATTTTAATAATATTTCACAATATTACCATTTTACTGACCCCTAACTTTTGAACGGAAGTGTGTTTCATACATGATAAAACTGTCGATTTCTTACATTGTTCAAATTTATTTACTAATACATTCATTTACTATTATTCTATTGACTAAATCAGTTTGTCATTTCAATTCACATTTTTAGAGTAAATGGGTTAAAATTAATAAACATGACATGATGAAATGGTGAATAAACAGAAATGAAAAAACAAAAACACTATAATTAAAACTGTAAAAATAGACACTTCCTATATATATATAAACACTTTAGCTCCACCAGCAGTAAAATAACACCAGTTTAAATCAATCAGGCCTCAATCATTCAACCACAATCATTTTCAGCTTCAGTGAAAGAATCGACCTGATCGAGATGCTAATGCCATTCAAACACATTATTCATTATCCCTTTTTGCGATACAGTTGGCTAAATGACAAATACCCAAATTACAGAAAATGCACGAGTGACTGTTAAAATTAAAATCTATCCACTTTTGAACCCTCCATTTGCAATGTTTTGTTTTTACTGTAAACTAATGTTACAATTGAATGGACAAATTGCGTAAGAGCTGGGGGTCCTCTCTTCTGCACCTTCAGGAATATCCAACTTCTAGGTGGAACCATTTAGACCATTTTAGTTAGAAATTTCACTGCTTGATTAACTTAAACCTCAAAGCAGTGGTGAACTATTTACCTAATAATGCTCTAATGTCTCCTATACAAATACCTGCTAGTATAGTTATAAAAATGATTTAGCACAGAGATAAATTAGGTTTACTCACAAATTAAAGATGATTTGTAACTTTTTACTTCCTATTAATCTCCTGTAATCAAGCGCAAAATGAAGGAGATACTAAAGAAGACTTTAATCTAATACTTAAACAAGAAAACGTACAACCACATATCACAGAGAAATGAAAAAATGCAAGACAAGGAACACAGAAACTGAGGGCTTATATACACAGAAAGCAAAGGAGCTAATTAACAAGACACACCTGAACTGAGGACTCGAATCAATCTGTAACCTAGGACACAAACAGGGAACAGAGGAGAACTAATCTAACTTGGAGATTAACAAAGAAACTCTGAGCCAGTCCACATGGTGATGCGTTTAGCTCTATACAGAATTTTTTTTTTTATCGTATTGCCGTTTCGTCCAGACAGGTCTAGCGTTTTTAAACTGCTATTTTTTTAAACCAGGTCCCAGAGAGGATAAATCTGAAAACAACACCCTTGCATTTTTTTGTGTATAGCCAATCCGTATATTTTGTGAAACAATGATGTCATCACCCCACGTCTTGACACTAGTCAGACAACGCTACGTCAGGTAACAGCAACATCACCAGCAATGGCGGACTACATGCTTGTGTTAGGCTCAGTAGCTTCTGCAGCACAATTAGCTTCACTAAAGTTAAAGGTGCCGTAGAATGGAAAATTGAATTTACCTTGGCATAGTTGAATAACAAGAGTTCAGTACATGGAAATGACATACAGTGAGTCTCAAACACCAGTTTCCTCCTTTTTATGTAAATTTGATTTGTTTAAAAGACCTCTGAAGAAAAAGTGAATCTCAACATAACACAGACTGTTACGTAACAGCTGACTGTTACATAACAGTCGGTGTTATCTTGAGATTTGCTTTTTCTTCAGAGGGCTTTTAAACAAATCAAATTTACATAAGAGGACACTGTTTGTGTCCTAAAATATGTACGCCCCCAATATTTGCATATGCTAGCTCATGTTCAAGGCATTAGACAAGGGCAGCCAGTATTAACTTCTGGATGTGCACAGCTGAATCAACAGACTAGGTAAGCAAGCAAGAACAATAGCGAAAAAACTAACATGATCCATGATAACATATTTTTAGTGATATTTGTAAATTGTCTTTCTAAATGTTTCATTAGCATGTTGCTAATGTACTGTTAAATGTGGTTAAAGTCACCAACGTTTCTTACTGTATTCACTGAGACAAGAGCTGTCGTTATTTTCATTATTGAACACTTGCAGTCTTTATAATTCATAAACACAACTTCATTCTTTATAAATCTCTCCAACAGTGTAGCATTAACCGTTAGCCACAGAGCACAGCCTCAAACTCATTCAGAATCAAATGTAAACATCCAAGTAACCTATTTTGAGGGTTATATTAGCTGTGTGAACTTTGTTTATGCTGTTTAAGGCAGTCGCAAGCTCAGGGGCGGGGAGCACAAGAATTTAAAGGGGCCGCAGCCTGAATTGGCGCATATTTAATGATGCCCCAAAATAGGCGATTAAAAAAATTAATAAAAAAAAAAAATCTATGGGGTATTTTGAGCTGAAATTTCAGACACATTCAGGGGACACCTTAGACTTATATTACATCTTTTGAAAATGCGCTCTATGGCACCTTTAAGCTTTATCACTAAGCTTTACTAAAGTTTGTATACAGCGCACAAGGTTTATATGCATGCTCCAAGTCTTCTTTTCTGTTTTTAGTGTATCTCTGTGGCAGAATTACAGCGCCACATACTAATCTGGCAAGTATACTCCATCGATTTGAGTCAGTTTCAGTGGTTTCGTGTGTACGCAGATATTACTTGAGACAACGCCGTGTTTAAGGAAAAAAAAGATAGAATAGGGAAAGCTCTGGCTTTGTGTTGATGTGGTCTCAGACACTGAACAGAAAAACAGATGAAACGTGAAGACCTCATAGCATAGCAGCAGTCCCCATTCTGTAAATGATTTTTGGATTGTGGATTATGTGTGACGCAACCGAGCATGTTTACTCTGACTGAAAATCAATTTCAATATCTCATCAAATACATTTTTAAGATTGAAATCAGTTTTCTTTTATCACAATTAAGTGAACATAGTGATTTTAAATGCTCCTCAGCTTTATTTTTCATCAAGTTTTTTTTAAATAAAGTCCCTCTAACTGAATCTAGGTTTTTAATGACATCATTCCTCAGAAAGAGACATTATTTATTATGATTTTTGACAAAAGCACAAACATGAGTATAAATTTGGTGGAGCAAAGGTTTTGTTGAATATTATATGACATTATCACATTATATTATCTCACATTATGTGAGGTAATTCAGTGAAACTAAATGGGAGTCCTGAATAATATTATTAATTTGTATTTGTTTGTTTGTTTGTTTGTTTTTGTTTAGGCCTACTATTTGTTCTTATGGGGGTTTGAGAGCCATATATGTTTAAAAATTCTGGAATCACACATTCACACTCAAGTCCAATTGAGTAACACCTTATCAAGATGACTTGCTTTAAGTTTAATCTACCCCTCCCTCATGTCGCAAGAAATTTGCATGGTTTTTCCTAGCAGAACAAAATGTCAAAGCTGCTCAATTTTGCTTGAGTTTAAAAAATAGGATGTCCTACCTGTCTGTCAACATATTTATTTGCATACCTCCACACTCCCTACTCGCGCTGACATCACACATCATCAGCGCATTTCATTAATGCAGAGTTGTAGACAAAGTCATCCAGCACAGCAAACAATCAGCAGCCACCTTTTACAATTCCTCCTGAACCAAAACAACGAGCCTATGCTGCTTTCATGCTAACCAGTGATGGGAATAACAGCGTTATAAATAACTAACGCTGTTACTTTTTTCAGTAACGAGTAATCAAACAAATTACTTTTTCTCCCGTTACAACGCTGTTACCATTACTGAAAAAAAAAAATGCCACGTTACTATAATTGAGCTCACTGAAGCGGTTTTCATCCGAGTAGGCTCTCTCTCAGCCGTAGGACCTGCAAAGTTTTTTTCTCAGGTGTGTGCTGGTGTTAGTCATACACAGATACAATTTTAAACTTGTATAACTATAAACTGATAATAATGTACGATGCTCTGTGTGTGTGTCAGAGCATGCGAGCGGAGTGCAAGCTCAAACCAGAATACCCTTTGTGAAATTGTGACATGCTGGATCGAAAATGTGAAAAGTTTTTTTCAAGTCGACTAGTAGTTGTTCATTTAAGCCATAAGTTGACTAATCACATTTATATACTGGAGAGAATAAACCATAATACACCACAATAAATAGGCTATAGCACTCAAGCACGCATAAAGCTTACCATAAAGAACCGGCAAAAGTAATGATTATGAATGTGACAAAAAAGCAAGGAGACATTTTAATTGTTTATTAATAAACTAATGTTTTCTGAATCAATGTCGGCTGCAAAGATTAATTTAACACTGCTGACTCTCATCATCTCCTCATAGTAGACG
The DNA here is from genome assembly GCF_024489055.1 of Chanodichthys erythropterus. Classification (NCBI taxonomy): domain Eukaryota; kingdom Metazoa; phylum Chordata; class Actinopteri; order Cypriniformes; family Xenocyprididae; genus Chanodichthys; species Chanodichthys erythropterus. The sequence continues at coordinate 17,987,325 of NC_090232.1, forward strand.
CGCCTAGAGAGAGAATGCACATTTCATTCGGTTTAGTCTACATAATCAGAGTAGCCTATTTCTTTTCGTTTTTAATTATTTCATTTTCGTTAAAGTAGATATTTCAAGCTTTCTATAGATTTTTTCTCATGTCTGTGAGGCAAGCAGCCGTTGATCGGTTCATTTAGCCTAAGACGTGCTCCAGTTCATGCGCCAGTGATCGCGCCCGTGCCTCCATGTAAGGATTAAATAGAGTGCCCCAGGGATGACGCATTTTTGTAGGCAAAACCCGGAAGTGAGTTAGCATTTTAGGACTTCCGGTTCCAACGCCACCAAGTCTATGGGTTTTTTGAATGGGTTTTTGCTAAATCGCCTGAAATAAGGTCTGTGGTTAACAAAGCCTCTAAATACTTTCATGTTTTGATCTATGACATAAAACACACCAGTTATAACCTGCTTGTGATTTTTTTTAAACTTTTACTGTGTCTTAAAATCGGCGGTTGCTAACAAATTGCTAAAACGGACTACTTCCTTTGGCGGGGACTTTAGACGTCATCATTAAAAACGGGACATTTGGACAGTATTTCTCATGAAAAAGTGGATAAGTATTAATAACAGTGCAGATCATAATCAGCGAGCATGTTTTTAAATAAAGTTGTCTTCTAAATAAAGTTTGAGGACGCTTGGTGGTGATGACGTTGATCTGTGACCATGGTGTGCTGTAGTCCGTTTATAGCCTACTGTTAGCTTTTTATATCTGATGACTTTATTTAGGTTTCAAAATCTATAAATGTTGTGTTAACTTGTAAAGATTATCTTGATAGACAAAATGTGTAAGTGTCATAACCCTTTGTTATACACAGAGCTTATTTTCTGCGATTTTCCAAAAGTCTATGGGAAAAATGAATAGGCTTTCAACCGAGGGAACCCGTGCGCCGCTAACTTCCGGGTTGGCCTACAAAAACACGTCATCCCTGGGGCACTCTATTGCCTGCTATATTTGCTTCTTATTTATTAAATCCAGGCAATTAGTTGATGAAACATTGATTTTCGTTTTGTAAAAATTGTATCTTAATTTTAATCACTTTAAAGAAAGGCTTTCTACAAAACAAAACTTAATGAAGTGGTCAAAATCATGTCTGACACACTCCAAGTCTCCCGATATACTGTGCATCTTTTTATGCATCTTACTCATGCTGTTCACTTTTCATAATCAAATAAATTAATTTAAAACATAACATAGGACTATTTAAACATAAATATGAAACTATGTTTCCTTTAATGGCTAACACGTAGTACAGTACAGATAAATTTAATGTCGTGAAGAATAATTAATTCTTAGACTTATATTTATTATTGGGGGCATTCAAGTTATTTAATATATTTTTAAAAATATTTGTGAGAAGTAACTAGTAACTATAACTAATTACTTTTTTAAAGTAACTTGCCCAACAATGGCCATAACTACCATAAATAAGAGATGGCAACCATGATGTTCTACTTGGAGCTCACATTCTCAGACACGGATTTCTATGGCAACACTATCAATGACAAAATTAATCTGCAGCAGTCAGATGGTGTAATGTATAATCCCTGTAAGTTGTTATGTGCTTTGAGACATGAGGTCATTTAATGCTGTCTCATGACGCTTTGCAGACTCTGCTCTGGCTGTGTGTGTTCATGTGTTTTGGAGGAGGCGTGGCTTTGTAAAGCACTGTGAAGGCAGGGGCTAGCTTGCTATTGCTAGCCTCACCAAAATTGCCTAGCCTACCTTTAACATGCATTCACTGTGATCCAATCAAGCAGATTGGATCATTAGCTGACCAGGACACATCACGTTTACATTTGTACACATTAAGTGGCCTCTGTATCTGGATAACCAATTGAATTTCTGTTTCCCGCACAATATTTAAATTAGGTCTTTGGTGCATTTGAAAGGCAAAAGCTTCAAATGGCTTCCTAGCGTAAAACAACTTTCACTTTAGCCTCTATCAATAAATAAATATTTATTATTCATCAGGACTCCATACGTTTGATGTAATTCCCCAAACGGATTCCTCCAAAATATCTTTTATTTTATTTTAAATGGTTACATTTATCATGTTTGTTTATATATTTTTTTTATATAGTTGGAAATCCATCTTTTAAATAATGTTAACTTGACTGACTGTGTCATTTCCACTTCAAGAAAAAAAAGATTAGACAATCAGAATTTCATCCAAAGTGAAAATATATATAAAAAAATTCATTATATACTCACCGTCCTGAGGACAGTCCAAAACCAGTGTTTGTGGTACACCAAAGGAGCACAATGAATGGTGACAGTTTATGGCCAATAATCAAAATATAGCCAATATTAAAACTTATTAAAAAAATTAAAATTTTAACTTAAAAAAGAATGACAAGAAATTAAAAAAAAAAAAAAAACAAAAACACGAAAACCTAAATGAATTGTTTTAAAGTAGGGCTGCACGATATATCGCATGAGATTGTCACACGCATTTCTTCAATAAAGCCGGTTCCCTGATTACCGCTAAATTGCCATCACCTGCTTTCAAATGCAGCAGCATTTAATAGACAGAGCCGTAGATCACTGAAAAGCCACTCAATATCGCGTTCATATCACAGATGAATCACCTTCGATAATGAACGCGATATTGCGTGGCTTATCAGTGATCTACGGCTCTGTCTATTAAATGCCACTCCATTTGAAAGCAGGTAATGGCCATTTAGCGGTAATCAGGGAACCGGCTTTACTGACGAAATGCACGTGACAATCTCATGCGATATATCGTGCAGCCCTATTTTAAATGCTAAAAGTAAATTTGGGCATCAAACATTATAATTTACAATATGTCAAATTAATTAATTAAAAAAAATAATATTCACATTTGCTAAAAATTACATACAGTATATAATAAATGTTATTAAATTATTAGTGTTTTAAAGATTAAGTGAGCAGTAGATTTATATATTGTCTGATATATAGGCCTATCCAAAATTGATCAATACTGATAAATAAAAAAAAAACATCTTTAATAATAACTGATATGGTACTCATATATTGTATTTCCCTTCAACTTTTAGTTAGTTACTCTCCAACACAGCCGAACCTGATCACATAATGCATACAATAGCACATTACACCCACCATAATGTGATAGATCATCGTATCTGGACCGCTTCCGACACAATCTTAATGAGTCTACTCCACCCGGCTACTGTTATAAGCGCGAACCCCGTCTGATTGGTCTATATATAGAGAATATCTATAGAGATATTCTTAATGTTACTCAGAAAACAGAAGACAGGTTTAATTCATTTGAAGTGCTTGTGCTAAATGTTACACTCTCAGAAGTAAGAAAAAAGTCCCTATTATCTCTTCCTTTGGCTACTGTTTATAGACCTCCAGGGCCCAATGTTGATTTCCTAAAAGAGTTTGCAGATTATATTGGTGAACATCATTAAAGTGCTGATTGTTGGAGATTTCATCATTCATGCAGACAATATAAATGATGCATTAGGGGCTGCGTTTACAGATTTAACTCCTTTGGGGTCAAGCAAAATGTACCTAGACCTACTCACTGTTTTAATCATACACTAGATTTAATTATATAGCATGGAATCAATCCTACTGATATAGAAATTCTACCGCAAAGTGATTGTCGCTGATCACTACCTTGTAATGTGCATACTTCATACTGCTGAAAATTGCAGAATATCGTGCCATGTTATCGACTAGAACAATTCTCCCAACAACTATTGATAGATTCACAAATAACCTGTACCCAAACACACAAATGAACTTGAGAAAAAGACTAGCAATATGGGCACCATTTTCTCTAGTTAAAAAAAGGTTACAGAGAAAAGTACTGCTCCATGGTACAAGAGTATTGCCCAGGCTATCGAGAGAGAAACTCGAAATCTTGAGCAAAAATTGAGACAGACTCATTTAGAGGTCTTTAGAATTGCGTGGAAAGACTGCACTTCCCATTATAAAAAGGCTCTAAAAGCAGCAAGTGCCGAGCATCTCTGCAAGCTCATAGAAAATAACTAAAACAATCCAAGGTTCTTGTTTAGTACAGTGGCTAGATTAACAAATAAACAGACATCATTAGAACAAAGTATTCCATTTATAGCTTAGTAGTAATGACTTTATGAATTTCATCACTGAGAAAATCGAAAGCATCAGAAATACAATTGTAAATGTACAACCTTTGACGTCGTTGTATGATTCAGCCTCAATTATCACCACTCAACAAAAATTGCAACGCTTTACAACTGTAGGACAGGAAGAGCTAAATAAACGTGTCATTACGTCTAAACCAACAACATGTTTATTAGATCCAATACCCACTAAACAACTGAAAGAGTTCTTACCCGTTGCAGAAGAGCCTCTTTTCAATATTATTAACTCGTCTTTATCTCAAGGTCATGTCCCAAGACCAAGATTAAGCCTCTTATTAAGAAACCACAATTAGATCCAAATGCATTAGCAAATTACAGGCCCATTTCAAATCTTCCATTTATGTCTAAAATACTAGAAAAAGTTGTGTCAGCCCAACTTTGCTCCTTCTTGCAAAAAAGTGGTATCTATGAAAGAATTCAGTCAGGATTGAGGCCTCATCATAGCACAGAAACTGCACTCATTAAAATTACAAATGACTTACTTTTAGTTTCTGACCAAGGCTGTATCTCAATACTAGTGTTACTTGATCTCAGTGCTGCGTTCAACACTATAGATCATAAAATATTCTTAGACCGACTACAAAATTACACTGGTATTCAGGGACAGGCATTTAGGTGGTTTAGATCGTACCTATCAGACGGCTACCATTTTGTCTATTTAAAAAAAAAATCTAATTTAAAAAAAGATAACATCTTACTCCCTCTGCTATTTTCAATATATATGCTGCCACTTGGTAATATTATTTGAAAACATGGAATTAGTTTCCACTGCTATGCTGATAATACTCAGTTATATATTTCATCACAACCAGATGAAATCTCTAAATTATGCAAGTTGACAGTATTAAAGATATAAAATACTGGATGACCAGTAATTTCCTAATATTAAATTCAGATAAGACTGAAGTATTACTTATCGGACCAAAAACCTGTATTCAGTAATAAACTTCATAATATATAGATTTATATGTGATCAGATGTGGTACTGCATAATATATTGCAGATATATTTACTCATGCAGTATAAACACATAAATGGTAAAATATATTATGTAACATTTCTTATATTTGATAATTATTTACATTTTAAATGTTTCATATTTTCAAGTTAGTTAACAAAAGCACACCTGCATGTACTAAAGTTTCTACCAAAGAGACTATCACTGTGCTATAGCGTGCACAGCTGTTACTTTTTGAATAAAGTTATTGTAGTCTTAGTGGTGTTCAGCCAATCATAAACCTAACCACAGGCTCTACTCTTCAGCACAGTGGTAACCCCAGAAACTCACACATACCAGAAAACCTTTTAAATTCCAAAATAATACAACTTTAAACACTAACAGATCTCCCCCATATCAATATTGAGCAAAACACATTAAAGAACACTTAATTTTAACATTTACTCTCCTTTAACAGTCAGAAGCAAACCATGCTGGGAACTAGAAGGTTGTTGTAACCACTGATTCCATGAATGTGTGTATATATGTGTGTGCAATACATTCACATTTACAGTATATTTACATTTATATGAATGTATGTGCAATATATGCACACAATAAAGGATAAAACTTTATGAATGTAATGCTATTTTTGTCTTCATTTATAAATATTGTATTTGTATCAATATATTGCCATACATGGTGAATGCCTATATTGCAGTATATTGAAAAATATAAGCATTAGTTTCCCATATATGGAAATGTATTATGTAATATATCACATTGTATTTTGCAGTATATTCCCATATGCATTTTCTGTAAAGCTGCTTTAAAATGATATGTATTGTGAAAAGTGCTATACAAATAATTGTGAATTGAATTGAATAATGTATTAATTATTTGAGATCTTAAATACTTATAATCATACTATAAAACTGCAAATGTCAGATTTTCAATCTAGTTGTGATTCTAGCAGATATTTTCTGATGGCTATACTATATGTTGTTTTGACCTTTAGGGTGTGACCTAATGCTGACAGTTAAATTGAGCAACGCATCAGCAGGCAAATTCTGACTCAAATGATGTGAATCTGATGTTTTGACAACCTGTCTTTTGCCCACGTTTACAGCAAAGGAGAGAGTGTTCCAAACAGAGTGCTTTTAAATGAACACAAGAGGAACCCACTCCGTTTTAACAAGCTTCCTTCAGCTACGAATACACCATAGATTTTCTCAGCAGAGAGAAAGCAAGTTTGATTTGAGAACATTAAAAAAAAAAAAAAAAACGCTGTATGACATCCTTCCAAACACGCACACACACACACGCACAAAATAACCCCATTTAACAGGAGTGACATCTGTGGCGCAGGTGATTTGCTTACAAGGTGACACTGCATCAGTCTTGGCGGCCATATTTGGCAGCTTGTCAATAGAGGAAAGACTAGACATATGAAGATGGTGAAATGCACAGCTTTTTACAATTTACGATTCCAACTGCCAGGAAGCCCAAACCTCGAGCTCAGAGGAAAGAACAGTCTGGAAAAATCAATGACAAGGTAAATTTACTCAGGTTTAAATATTTCATGCTTGAAAATGTTTTTAAAACTCCCACTGCATTGAGAGGAGGGCTTGGCTGTCACTTCAAGTCTTCTCCTTTAATGCAAACTTATTTTCCAAATTAGGTATTTTCCACCCACTCATTTTACCATAGCCTTCAAAATGATTAGAAATCTATATTTCATACTTCTGTGCAGTACCATGCCCTGCAACACTCACCCAGTTAGCCCTCACCCCTTTCATTCACCCTCCCTCCTTTCATTTCATTTCAGACAATCTGTCGTGCCCAACTTCATACTCTCTGGTCTCAATGCATGACTTTTTTTCATGATGTTTAAATTTAGATTTATATGGATGTTATGCTTATTAAAAGCATGCAATAGACTGATTCAATCTGGCCTTCTGTGTAATCTGCAAAATATAGAGAGAGCCAGGGCAATCGATTTATGACATCATTTTACTTCTGATTGAATTTGTGCATTAGCCATTAAAACTGCAAAACAAACTTTTTGTACGGAGAGTGTTTTCATCTCGGGGGAAGAAAAGATAGAAAGAGAGAGGTGATGGAACATAATCATTTTGGGTGGAATAATTTAATAATAATGATTTTTAGGTTTGCGTTTTTGCTTTCCATTTAGGCTAAGAACACAAGTGGAATGTGGAATGAAATAGCAGGAACAAAAAAGGTGCTGGAATAAACTGATATTTTCAAACAGTCTAAATCCCCAGAGAAGATCAATTCTTGAGATGCTTAGGCACTGCTGCAGTCCCATAAAAAGAGAAAGCCATGGAAGAGTACAGAATGCAGTGTAAATATGGTGGTATAAAAATGATTTGGTAAAATAACACTACAGACTCTAGAGGTCCATCTTTAACCAAGATGAAAAGAGAGGCCTTTATTTTTTACCTTGTAGCTATTTTGCTGTCCTTTTCAGCTATTTGACATACCCGATGGAAAATACAAATCAGTGCCAGACAGACAGGTTAGAAATGTATGAGTAAAATCAAACCTCTCTTCCTTTCTTAGTTTTGAAGGTAAACGTGTTTCGGCTTTGTTTGTTTAGTTCGCAGATTTTAGTTTAAACCCTGCTCCAACACCTGTTTGTAATTATCAGGCAGCCTTGAACACCATGATTAGCTGGTTCAAGTGTGTTTGATTTGGGTATGAGCTTAAATCGGGTTATCAAATCAGTACTGAAATTGTAAAAAATGTGACGCTTTGAGCGCTGTTGAGCGGGTTCGTAAACACCTCTGATTGGCCTTTGTGTTCATGGGCACATCAGATATGTATATGATTGGCTACGCTTCAAAACATGTCGTAAATAGACATCAGTGAGGCTCTTCATCGAGCGCTTACACAGATACACAAGGGAGCGTTTGAAAGCAGGCGTCTATCAGCAAACTGGTCCACTGATAGATGCCTGCTTTCAAACTCTCCCGCCCCTGCTTTCAAAATGCTTTCAAATTCAAAACACTTCGGTGTTCTTTCAAACGCTCCCGTGCGTTGATCACTGTAACCAATCACAGACGTGAGCACAATGGCCAATCAGAGGTGTTTACGAGTCTACGAAATTCGATTTTACCTGTAAATGTATGAAAAGTATTTTTCTATACTACTGTAATATTTCTACGAGTTAGATTTGGTACATTATTATGGTCAAAACAACATTGTTTAACAAAAATACTTTACAGCTACCTTTATCAGTCCTTTCAAATGTTTCAAATTCATAGACACAATATACAATATGGTGCGATAAACCAAAAATAGATAAACTAACGTTAAACAAAAGTTGCGCATTTTGTGTATGGTCGTCTGCCAGAAGCTAGTTTAAATATGGATATTTTTCATACAAAAACGCATCGCTTCGCTTCAGAAGGCCTTTATTAACCCACTTTTTTATGGATGGATGCTTTATTTTTGACTTCAAAACGCCACCCTCATTCCCAACCAATATAAACCTTGGAGGACTAAGGATGTTTTAAAATATATCTCTGATTGTGTTCATCTGAAAGAAGGATGGCTTGAGGGTGAGTAAATCATGGGATAATTTTCATTTTTGGGTGAACTAAACCTTTAAGGCAGGTACCGGTGTACTGCAAACCAAAAGTCAGTTACCATTTTGGTAAAATATTTGTCAAAATAATAATGCTGCAATAAAAATATAAATATAATAAATATTATAGGGGTACTTCTTCAAGTATTGGCACTTTTGGCCCTTTGGACATCTAGAAAATAAACTCCCCTAAAACACTTTTCACACTTTAACTGGTTTAATTAGATTACTAACAATGTCCAACAGTGGACATTGAACATAGACAGTCCATGAATCACAAGATGATCACACCATTTTGTGAAAGTCATGAACATTTAATCCATCACATTTATCACATCTTAAATTATGCATTTCGTTTAACAACATTCTTTGATGCAAATAATTGGTGGAAATGACATTGTAAATAATAAAAATGGAAAAATTTTGCTAGGGCTGATTTCATAGCCAACATTTTAATTATCCTAAGTACAGTACACGATTAAATATTACTAAATATTAATAATAAAAAACTATTTACATGAAGATTTTGAACATGTACTTATATTTCTGGTACTGCAGAGGAGAGGTGTGATTCAGGCTTGATGCTATTTATCTCTGATTTCTTAATTTAGTCTCCAGCTTGCCAACACCTTTCTTGGAAAGCAAATGTTGGCAAATGTCATTGTGTCAAAAATTAAGCTGCCCTTGCCCTATAATTCTCTTCACACTCCTGACAGAATTTTGCTCAGGTCATGATCAGCATCAATGAAAATAAAGACAAGCCTGGCCATCAAATCAGAATATATACACATAATACAACATAACTATTATTTGCATAATAGATTATTAAATGTCACACCATTTTTAATACTATTTGTAAGATTATTTAGTGCTCGATTTGTATAATATCTAAGTCAACAGAGAGAAAATCAAAAGACAACAATTGACAATCTCAAAAGCCTATGTGAAAATGATAAAATTAGAAGTTTTGCTCATCTGAGTATTAGTTTCTTATTCATCACAGATTTCTGGCAAGAATCCGCATAGACTGTTGCCCATGGCAACACTAAAGGGCCATTTGTATTAAAGTAGCTTTTTGATGTGACAAAGAGACTCAATGAGTTAAAACTCTTCAAGAAATATCTAACACTGCCACTGATGGACATCCATGAAAGCACTGCAGTTCAAAAAATATACAAACACAGAAAGGCATAATATTAACTATTAAAGATTTAAACTGGAGTTTAAGGAAACGTTTCATGAAATGAGCATGATTCTCTCTAAACCTTTCTCTCCCCCCACCCCCCCCCCCCCCCACCCCCTCTTTCCCCTCAATCCCTGTCATGCAGGCACATTCTCTCATGGTCTCTGTCTAGCACCTGGTAATAAGTTGACACCCTTGCATTCTCCTCTGTGTGAGAGTGACACCAGACCCAGGCTGCTGATAGATCTGACTTCTGCTTTAACCAGCCTCTCATTTCACCTCCTCTCCACTCCCTTGTCATCTGGTAAATTAAAAAATGCAAATGGATATTCAGGGATTTTGGAAATATATACTGCACCGCATGTCTTTTGTTCTTGTGCTCTGTCCCTTTTGTTTAAAGGGACATGATATGGGATGTTAGGTCCCTCCTATAGTGGAATTCCAATGCTACCTTGCAAGACTTGTGTCCTGTCCCAAATGGCACACTTCATATGCACTTACAGTCTAGTGATATGTATATGTGTATGTGTGTGTGTGTGTGTGTGTGTGTGTGTGTGTGTGTGTGTGTGTGTGTGTGTGTGTGTGTGTGTGTGTGTGTGTATATATATATATATATATATATATATATATATTATATAAAATTTTCTTCTTTTTCCTTTTTATCTTAATTCCTCTGAGGTCATAGTTTTGTGTAATGAACAGACACAATTTGATAATGTTCTTCAGAAGGTTTTTAACTTTTCCTTATTCACATATTGAAAATGTTGATATGGTGGGTAAATATTTTGGGATCTATTTGTAATGGATAGTATTACATGTATGTTTTCTCTTAGAGAAATTTATTTAGCATTTTTTAGAGTGTACGCAGTGTACAAGTTGTATGAAACACTTTTATGATACTTTTGTGTGTTTTTTGAAGCTTGCCCATGATTTACTTTTATTATATTAAAAATAATGACCTGGATGTTTTTCAAAAAATCCTCTTTAGTGCACTACATAAAGAAAGAAAAAAAGTCTGAATGAAATGAAGGTGCTTTAGGTTATAGTCCACTCAAAAATAAAATAATTGTAATCAAGTTCTTGCCTTGATCCCCACTCTGATCCACACAAAGATCTTGACTTTATGTATGACATATTGTGTTTTTATAATTTCAAATGCAAGGATTTAGGATTTAGTCTTCTGGTAATAATCATTTTGTTTCCTGCTATGTCAAAGGTGGCTAATGAGAGGAACGGAGCATAGTGTGGCATGTATGCGTGTTTTATGTCAAGGCTAAATGAGGATCATTGTGAGTGACTTAACATCAACGAACAAAACTGTTTCTTTTTTACTCATATACACACACACACACATGCATAGGTTAAGCACATACACTCACATGCACTCTCTCTGACACAAACACTTCAAGATTAGTATTCTTTCCTCCCTGTGGGTGGGAGGTGTCTGCGCTGCCATTGTTTGTTTAGAGAATTAATTTAGCGCAAGCTCTGTGCCGTGCTCCGGCTAATTATTCGCGCCGCTGCTCATCAAAGCGGAACAGAACCAGTGACGGCAGGTGAATAGATGAGTGTATTTAACCTCCACATCTTGCCGCATTAATGGCCATACTCTCCGTTAACCGACAACACAGACAGTGACTCTGGTAGCCATGCAGAAAATCGCACCATTATTGCTGCATATATTAGCTCTAAAAAGCATCCACATAAATGTACAGCTGTGGTCAGAATTATTGGCACCCTTGGTAAATACGATCAAAAAAGGCTGTGAAAATAAATCTGCATTGTTTATCCTTTTGATCTTTCATTAAAACATATTCACAAAAATCTAACCTTTCATTGAAGTAAAACTAATGGATGTGGGGGGTGTGTGTGGGGGGGGAGGGTCACATTATAAAATAAATGTTTTTCTCTAATACACATTGGCGACAATTATTGGATAGCCCTAGAAATTCTTTTGAGTAAAATAATATTTCTGAAGTATAATACCCTTTATTACAATTTTAACACACCAGGGGGACTAGGAGCATGAAATTACCTAGCTATAACTTACTGTTTCATAGGAATATAAATATGAGGAAACACAAAGGCCAAAATTCCCTCAGTCATCCATCACAATGGGTAAAACCAAAGAATATAGTTCTGATGTGCTGCAAAAGATTGTTGAGCTTCACAAAATAGAAAGTGGCTGTAAGAAAATAGCTTAAGCATTGAAAATCCCCATTTCCACTATCAGGGCAATAATTAAGTTTCAATGAACAGGAAAGGTTACAAATCTGCATGGAAGAGGATGTGTGTCTATTGTCTTAATGCATGGCGAGGAAGATCAAGTGGCCAAAGACTCTCCAGGATCACAGCTGGAGAATTGCAGAAAATAGTTGAGTCTTGGGGTCAGAATGAAAAAAAAAAATCCTCTGTTCTCCTCAAAAAACAAACTCCAGCATATTCAATTGTCAGACACTACTGGAACTTCAAACATGCACTAGGTTCTGTGGTCAGATGAAAGTGAAGGGGGGGGAGAGTGAGAGTTTTACATGACATCATGGATTCTGTCAAATACAAATGGATAAAAAAAAAAAAAATACAAATCTTGAATCTTATATTGGGCTGTGGTTGGATCTTCCATCAGGACAATGATCCAAAACAAACATCAAAATCAGTCCCCTGTCCTGAACCCATATCAACTTGGGACACTGAAGGATCTGGAGATTTTCTGTATGGAGGAAATGGTGTCTGCTCTCTTGTCAGGTGTTCTCCAAACTCATCAGACTCAGAGCTGTTATCTTGACAAAAGGAGGCTGCAAAAAGTATTGAATCAAAGGGTGCTATTAATTGTGGCCAATGTATATTAGAGAAAAAAACAAAAACATTTTTTTCATAATTCCTTAAAAGTATTAGCAATGCAGAATTTTTGTTTGTTTGTTTGTTTGTTCATATTTACAAAGGGTGCCAATAATTCTGATCAGGACTTTATATTATATTAGGGCCTGTAAACACAGTAAGTGCTAGTTTCCCAGTGTATTTGTACCAATGATAAACATCACAATTCTAAAAACAAATACATGTTTGGAGCTAACAGCTTAAGACCCTAATTTGAAGCTTTATAGCTTATTAGTTGCTGGTGATTTATTATTCTCTAGGCACTGTTGTCGTTGTTAGAACCATGGCTAATGACACCTCAGGTCTGTTGTGACATCTATGGATTCAGTTGGCTGTGTGAGCTATAATATCAATGAGTCTTTATTTAGCTTTGCAGGAGTGCGATTAATTTGGACAGCAGAGGTTTAGCTGGTTCTTACAGAATCTCAGCAAGGGTTGCACAGACACTGATTTCTTACACTGCAAGAAATGTATTTTAATTTAAAAATCTAATTTTAAACACGTACTGAGTTCTTAGAAATTTATTCTTTGCAATCACATTCGTTATATGGCTATCTACAAAAGTTTCAATTCAATGTACATCGTAGTCATTTTTTAAAGAGAAGTATGTATTTTACAATCATTTTACATGTTTTATGTTTTCTACTTTCCTCTTACTTGTTTCTGCATGCTGGTTGCATTACTTGACTTTTTTGCCAGATGAAAGGTTTTTTTTTCAAATATTTATTATATTTTAACAAACTGCTTCACTGCTTTTTTATTTTCAATAAATTATTTTAAAAGATTATTTCAAACGACCTTTACAAGAATTGCCTCATTTTAGAATTGTACTTCTTTATTATAATTTCAGGACTGTTGTGTTATAATATTTTTTTTCTTTATATATCTACCAAAAAAAAAAAATAATAATAATAATAATAATTTAAAAAATGTAAAAATGCTGATTATAGAAAAGGTGTATCCAAACTATTATACATATGAATGGAATTTCTAAGCCTTTTCTGAACAAATCAATAGAGCTCTAAAAAAAACTATCCTTTTGAAAGTATTTTAAGTAATCATGTAACCACATAACCACCAGTCCACATTTATTAAGAATTATTAATGGGTTAAAAAAGAAAAGGTAATTATCACTTTCAGTGGTTTTAAAGAGAAAACAAAGACTCATGCACACACATCCCTCACTTACTAACGCAACAACACAGACTCACAGTCACAGAAATGTCTTTCCATTAAAGCTAATTTAACTTGGATCTAAACTTCCAAGCATGACCACTCTACTCCCTGTTGAGCATCTTTAAAATGCTCCCTCAGCCTGTACAATACTCTGTAAAATAATAATCCACTCCTGAGGCTTTCTCAGTGTTGCTGTCATGCCCGTGCCCCATGAGACGCAGAGAGTTGAATAGACCTGTTCTGACGTATGAATTTGTGGAATAACGATAGCGAGACAGAAATAAGGCCCTAATAAAAGAATCTACTCCCTCTAAAACCTGCTTTAGATAAGGGCTCCCGTACGCAGCCAGAGCCTTGAGAGCCACATGGAACAGAGAATTTCCATTTAGGTTAATCCACCCATTTTTCCCTATGGTTCAGGGGATGGTGTATGTGCACACACACAAATACATTCACACATGCACACACAATCTCTGTTTCATACTATTGTAAACACATACACAATATCCCTTTACACACAGACCCTTTTTTGTTAAACAAACACACACACACACACACACACACACTTAAATACAATGGCAGCAGTTTTTTTTTTTTAATTTGCAGGCTGCTATTTTCCTAAATTTAAGTGGGAACACTGGAACAGATGTTGGCAAATCCTATAAGGAAGAAATCCCAATACCAACATAATCCCAAAACACAATGTTATTGCTCCAATCCTGCACTGTCGTGCACAAAATTATCCAAATCCAGGATTCCAGCAGAGCCAAACACTGCACCATTTCCAATCTCAAAACTCATTCTGCCTTACAGAGGAGTAAAGTTGTCAAACGAGAGAAACACATTTAATAACAAGCATTCATTCTCAAGGCAGACGCAACAGTGGCAGACTTCAGTCATGTTCTCTTCTGGCTGAACAGTAGGCAAAACGGCAAATCATTCAGTCATACACACTACAGTTCATTCCTATTCATGGATTGGCTTTTTTCACTGCTTCAGTTAAACACAGGAGTGTGAAAAGCATATCACTATTACTTGGTATGTACTGAATATATTCAAAATATTATAAAATATATAATACAAGTTAAAGACAAAGTGTCTAAACAAAAATGTACTTGAGTGAAGGTAAAACATCAATAATTAATTGTAATTATTTAAATGAGTGGTTCACTGTTTTTTTTTTTTTTGTTTTTTCTAGGCTTGATTGTGTTTATAGGGGCAGTTTAACATGTCTTAATGCTTAGTTTAAAAAAAAAAAAAAACATATTTTTCATATATTGTACCTTTATCCTACACCGCTGTTTCCCTTTTCCTAAAAACGCTCTGTTGAGTTCCTGGTTCTATGAAGCCCCTCCCTCAGAAATACACAATGGACTTGTAGGCAATGATTGGTTAGCTGGCCCAGTGTATTGTGATTCGCTGTCCAGAATATATTGTCACCAGAGCCATTGAAAAACAATGTCATATCATATTTATTGAGAAGGGTCTGGCTGCAGACCATAGGCAAGTGGAGCTCCACTCTCGAACAGGAAATACGTCACCTCCACTTGAATAAATTTGTCTCACCAGTGTTAGCTGATGTTGCATGACGACTAAGCGTAATCTACGTTTTGATGGCTTGTGTTAAAATAACATAGTGAGGCAAAATAATTAAATAAATAACAATTAATAAAATTACTACTTATCAGATTGTGTTTTACTAACGTCTACGTCTACACCTTCCCCAACCCTAAACCTACCCTTACAATAATAATGCAAATACAGTAATTAAATGACGCAATATTGATGTGTGTATGCCCAGTGGTCATAGCTGTAGCTAGCTCCACTAGTGGAGGTGATGTATTTCCTGTTCGAGAGTGGAGCTCCACTCGCCCCTTAAGTCTGCAGCCAGGCCCTATTGTGGTGCTCAAAATTATGCCATAGCAATCATTCAGATTCCTTTGTAACTGGCTCATAAAATTGAAGCAACTGTTGTAAATAAACAAAATCAAGAAGGAGAGTATGTCTAGTTGCTTGTGGTTATATTGGGAAATTAAACCACACAAGACTAAACAGGAAAATGTAAATAAATCACATAGATGAAAGAAATAATTCTAGTAAAAACAAATAGCTGACTGCTATTATAATTAAAACCAATAAAATATTTAAAGAAGTGATTAAAACAGCAGAATGACTTGGTATTGGGAATAGTCAATAGCACTAGTGATTAACAATTAGATTAGCTTTGGAAATCACTGTATAGTTGGTCACAGCTGCAGCGTGTTCAGGACCACACCATGTGTGTGTCCCTCCCAGAAGTTTAGTCAACGTGCTATTGAAAAATCTCAATAAATCCTAGAATTCTTCTTTAGTTAAACAGTTTACATGTAATTAAATTTAGATTTAATTACCCTAGTAACTGCAGATTTAGCTGAACAGTGTTCAGAGAGAAATGCACCTAAGTGCAGGTGAAATTAGCTGAGAAGAAGAATTAAAGGTAAGGAAAGAGAGAAATCAGAAAACCAGGAATATGGTTAAGGGAAATTGGTTTAGATCAGTTCACACTGCATACACACAAGCTATAGTTAAAGGCTTCACGTAAATGATGCTAACCACTAACTGTAGAAGCTATTAGTTAGCTTAGCCTGAGCGGAAGGGTTGCTAGGTGGGGTTAGCTTAGCGACCTAGCCTGGTTTGTTTACACCATGGCATCACAAGGTGATGAGTTAGCACTTCCTGTGACAAGTCGTTGTCATGGGAACCAATGCACACCACAGCATTTCAAACAGTTCATGAAGACTGTCTGTTCGTTTCAAACTAGTTACGTACAGAGTTAAAATGAGAAGCTTATACTTTCAGATTTTCAAAAACTTGATATTACATTCAGTAAAATGCAAATATGTTTTGGCATTTGCAAATTTTACTCATGTAAACTCTTCTCTCTACTTTAAACAACGTCTTGTACTTGTTTAAAGGGTAATTACACAGTTTGCTGTAAGTCAAAGCTTGTTTAAGCATATATAGTTAAGTCCGTCTTGTGCAGGTATACTGATATTCCTTTCAGCGAGTGAAACACAGTTTTGGTCAAGAGGTAGCTATGCTTGTAGATGCAGCCAAAGTTTAGATGAATGACATCAATCTTAACTATAAAAGGGGAGCATTACCCAAATCTACATTTATATAACACTGTACTGAGATTCATTCATCAGAAACAGGTTAAGCAATACTGCAATTGGTATTTCTCCAACCAAAGCAGAATAATCAATTCTGGTACAGTTTACATGCCGCTGAGCTGAGATTCCTTCGTCAACACAGTCTTACGCTCTAATACTGAGATTAGGATTTCTTCGCTAAAATCAGATTAACTTTACACTGATACCATTTGAACATATGCTAAAATGTCTTAAGAGTAGACTCTTTCAGTTACAGTAGAGATGTCAATTCAAGCTATCACTTTATCAGCATCTAACAAGCCAGCAATTAGTGACCAAAATGCACATCGTCTGACATATTCTGACTGGAATTATCAAATGCACACTTTTAAGTTGACAGTGGTTTAAGCTCATAACCTTTGTTTATTCATGCCCGCATTCTCCACCATTTGTAGCAAATTAGCTCAAAATAAATATGAATAATTAATCATAACTAGTTATAATTAATTATTAATATTTTAATCAGTCAATAAAATTAACTTAATGTAATAAAATTAATATTACAATCAATTAACCTGTTGTTCAATGAACACACAGTGTTAATTGTTTATTAACTAAGAAATGTTCATTTCCAGGTTATGGGAAATAACAATCTTATTCTACTAAAAGCCTGTAGTCAGGACCGACATGAATAGGGACTCCCGTACATGAGCGCAAAACACGGACAACCTTACGTGTGACATGAACAAGACTTTATTAACTAGACTAAACACTTAAACTACTCTAACATTCACACACATACATGCATACAGTTTACCAAGAGAGAGAGAGAAAGCAGAGTACAGGAAGCAAGAAGTTACAGCATTGTTGGACATTCAGCAGATCAACAGCCTTGAGCAAACCATCAGTTTAGTTTTAACAGGCCCTTCTTTAAAAGGGGTAAGGATACTCAATGTATCCGATAATGAGACTAAGTTTGATACTTGCATGTCTCTCCAAGTTGAATTAAAACTGTCCTGATGCAATTTGTGGAGGCTCCTGTTGAATCTTTGCTGATATTTTCTTGACGAAAGAGAACCGGCTGGATTCAGAGGATCTTTGGTGAATGGAAGGTCTAGGCCGAGGCCTGGCACAAGCTT
Organism: Chanodichthys erythropterus; assembly: GCF_024489055.1. NCBI lineage: Eukaryota > Metazoa > Chordata > Actinopteri > Cypriniformes > Xenocyprididae > Chanodichthys > Chanodichthys erythropterus. Next base: position 18,005,545 of record NC_090232.1, read on the forward strand.
GGGGTTCCTTAGAAGCTTCTAGCTTCTTAAAGCATCATCTTGACGTCAGCATTCATCAGTAAAAGAGAAGAAGAGGAGGAAGAGCAGGAAGAGAGAGGTTTTATCTTGTGATCCATGAATATAAGGGGTGGAGACATCACACCCTCTTAAGGTGTCTGAGCCAATAAGGAGTTGCCCCCTCGGAGGGAAGTTTTACGAGTCTTTGTTCTGTAGCAAGATATTAGCATAAGACACTGGATTGGATGTTTGAGAGAAGAACCCTCTAGATTCTTATAATACTAATGTGTCACAGAGTTAGTAACATGTAACATAAATTACCAAATAGGAAATGAAAGTTGGAGTCCGTAGATACCAAGCATGCTGCCAATGTGATCTCAGTTAACTATACATTTGCAACTATGGAACATTAATACCAAAATAGTTCAAAAGAGAGAATTAATACATAGAATAAAGCCTATAAAAGGAAAGTCATGAGATGGGAAACTTGGATACATGTTTATACATTTCCCAAGTGGTTATATAGAGAATACGTAGGATTAAGAGAGTTTATTTGTCCTTCTCAGGAAGGATGAGTCACTAGTCTCTACAGCATTCTTATGGATCATAAAAGTACCATATAACTGTAACAGGACACCTAGTTGTGCCTGTGTGCTAGCTACACTTGGGATGTTGGTTGCAGTTTTAGGGGGATGAGTTCAGAGAACTTTGATAGTGAGAGTGAGTTTATGGGTAATTCATTGAATACCATGAATAATTGTGTGGCTGATTGGTCCAGACGCTACACTTTTGTTGCGAAACGTACATGATATAGGACATTTATACAGTGCATGCCATTGTAAAGAATAAGTCTATCCCTCACAGCCGTATATTTACACTTTCAATTACAAATTCAATTTGATGTCTATCTTCATAAGGTTTTTGTTTTTATATGTAAAATAATTTTTAAAAAAAAAAAAAAAAAAAAAAAAAAGGACCGATATCATCGGCTTCCAAAAAAAACAGATAGCCTGCAACATCTAAGCTACTGTTTACAACCCGTTTGCTAACCTAACTCAAAATAGTTATTCATTCATGAATCAGACATAGCTAGCTCTAATTCTAAACAGTCAACTGAAAATATTGGATACACAACTTGATTGCAGGAATATATAATGAAAATGTAACATTATAGAGAGAATTAATGCTATCCCGCCACTAAATCAATAAAAATCAATAGAAGTGCTAACACCTACTGAGAAATGAAGCTACTGCCCAGTTATCATGTCATTCAAGTCACGTCATTGTTATTCTTCCTTCTCCTTGAGCATTACTAATATATCTGTAGCTGATTAAACATATTAAATGTAGGCTGGTACATGTGCCAGTGTGTAGTTGGGCAAGAGTCCATCTGTGTTACAGAGTTTTCTTTATTTACTTGTCAACATTTTTTTTTCTCTCTCTGTATGACCATGTCTTGTTTGTACATAGTGGCCATGGAGGACATTCTTTGTTTGCGCTTTATACAGGAAGGACACGATTGTTGTTTATTGAAGATAAACAGGTTTCCATGAGCGCATTTGTTCAGCCGAGGGTTATGGCAGGATTTCTTGTTTGTTTGTTTTCGATTTGTACTCTTTGTCTTTGGAAGCACTGCTTTGTTTGTCTTTGAATTAGAGTTTGTGTGTGTGTGTGTGTGTGTGTGTGTGTGTGTGTGTGTGTGTGTGTGTGTGTGTGTGTGTGTGTGTGTGTGTGTGTGTGCACGTGTGTATGTGTGCGTGTTGCTTTGTCCGTAACAAGATTAATCTGAGTGTGTGTGTGTGTGTGTGTGTGTATGTGTGTCACTGTGACAAGGTTCCAGTAGCCGCAGCCATCTTTCCCTTGTAGTCTCCCCTCTCTCCTTCGATCAATGCAGCTCCTGTCTTAGCCTTCACCTCCAAGAACACACATTAATTTCACACATATATACACCCTGGAACAAACCGCTGACTTTTCTGCACAGCCACAGCACACACACACACACACACACATTATTTATGACCTGATGTGACAGATGGATCAATAGTTTAATATCAGTGTTTGTGGAGTGCAGTGCCTCTGTCTATCAGATATCCAGACAGGCTACTAAGCACACACACGCAGAAGTAGCACTTAAACACGCATATTTGAGTGCCATCTGTTTGGTGGACAGACTGCTGCAAAAAATTATTGACACTCACTGACCCTCAAACATGACAACCACATGAGCAGCCCATCAGTGGGCTTTAGCAGCAAAAGCCCAAGAGCTGTGTGCTGGATGCCTGACCCAAAAAAAAAAAAAAAATCTATCTAGAGACAGAGCTCTTTGAAGACTTCTAACCAAACAGAATGTGATCTCAGGCATGGTTACTGGTCATTCATTATAACAGAGACAGATGCTCCAGACTTTCATCATTGATGATTTCTGATTATGTAAAATGACCAGATGACACAATTAGTTAAGTGGGACATCAAATATGAAGGGTAAATTTGGTTCATGATTCACGATTCATGATGCATATTTTTGCACATGGGGTATAAAAGTTTAGATTTTTTTTTCTCTAGTAAAAATGTCATCCAAAATGATACATTTACTTGAGAAGCAAATTCTCAGATGATAAGATTTTCAGGAAAAAATATATCCTAAATTAAAGGTGCAATGTGTAAAATTTGGGAGGATGTATTGACAGAAATGCAATATAATATACATAACTATGTTTTCAGTAGTATATAAAGACCTTACATAAAAAAACGTTATGATTTTATTACCTTTGAATGAGCCATTTCTATCTCATACATCGTGGGTCCCCCCCTCCATGTCAAGTCGCCATTATGTACCAGCATGTTTCTACAGCAACCCTAAATGGACAAACACATACAGAGCCTGTTTCATCACAATGTTGTTGTTCTTCTAAATCGTTTGTGTTTTCAGAGGCAGCTTGCATCGTCACGTTAAATACGCATGAAGAAGTAGTAGTAGTAGTCGTTGTCTGGTTTATTAGAAGCAGAGACTTTTCTTTGTTAGAAGAAGAAACTTCATTGCTTGATCTGCTGTCTCAGACGACAACATCTTTGACTTGTAGCGGCCAAACGGCCTCCGTAGCTTCTCTATTTTGCTTCGAAAGGGAGGGGTGAGCTGCCGTTGGTTGCAGTCCACAACCTCACCAATAGATGCCGCTAAAATTTACACACTGCACCTTTAATTAAATTCCAAACTCATATTACTTTCTTTCTTCCATGGAGCACAAAAGGGGGAAAAAAATTGAAGAATGTGCAAGTTGCACAATAAATGGGAATCGGAGCTTGGAAAAACAGAATAAAAGTATTACAAAGCAGTCCATATGATCCATGTGCTATACTGGAAGACAGAAATTTCATTTCAGGTTGACCAGCAGAGATGACCCAAAAAGAAAAAAGAAATTCTGTTATCATTTACTCCCCTTCATGTTGTTTCAAACTTGTATGACTTTGTGTTTTTTGTAAAACACAAGAGACTATATTGTGAAGAATGTACACATTCACAGTTTCTGTCATTACATACGTACAGTATGTCAAATGTTTTTGTCCATAGGGTCATTAGAGTTTAATACAGGATAATAACATTGGACCCTATTAACTTATTTTATGGGGGGAAAAGTTCCCAGTTTCAGTTAAAACAGCTCAAACATGCATTTTAGTCTAGGACTAGCCTTGTCTGTGAAACCGAGGGTAACGTGGGTATGATTAAATTTTTACTTAAAGGGGACCAATTATGTTTTTATTTTACAAGATGTAAAATAAGTCTCTGATGTCCCCAGAGTGTGTATGTGAAGTTTTTGCTCAAAAAAATAGATCATTTTTATAGCATGTTAAAATTGCCACTTTATGGGGTTGAGCAAAAACATGCTGTTTCAGTGTGTGCCCTTTAAATGCAAATGAGCTGCTGTGCTCAGCCTAAGAAGGCGGAGCTTCAAAAGGATTCAGTCACGACACACTATAATGACAGAAACTGTGAATATATGCTGCATGGAGATAGAACAGATATAGTTTAGTTTAATTACGGTTATAACTTATATTGTCTTCTTGTTTTTAGCCACTATATTAGTACAAGCCCGTTTACCATTTATAACATTTATTGTACTTCACACAAAAGATGAAGCATCTGTTTTCACTCCAGAAAATCAATGTAAGAGCTTAATAAAACACAGTGCAAGTGTGCATTCAAATATTATCCATAAACTCTCTTTCTCCCTTGCATTATCATCAAGATACACCGCGAAGTACACAGAAACACTCCTTACAACTAACAGTAAACAAATATTTAAAGACCTTATGCCTTTTTGGGTGGTGCCTAATAAACTGGTAAACATATCCGTAAATCAACTCCGATGAACTGTAATAAAGTGCTCTCACCTTCATTACTGCCGTATCCAGTATCACTCTGGAGGCTGTATGTTTTGTATTGTCCCTTTGTATTGACATTTGTTCACAAAGAAGTCCGGTGTGAAATGATTTGCACAGGCATAAACGAATTTCGGTAATGTTGAGGGAGCATTTTCTTTGAAAACAAAATGAATCCACCTCGTCTTCAGCAGCTCAGATTTCGGGAGTAAATGGAGAGAGCTAAGTGGATTAATCCATCCAGCTACAGAACACCTAAAACGCTTGGGAGACGTTCTCGTCAGTGCAGCAATGGCGGACTTTGTACAACTCGCTGTGAACTCGCTCTGGACAGTTCTATGTTAAAACGGCAGTGTCTGTCAACATTCGTGGGCGGGGCCTGTGGCTAATGTGACATCAAACTGCCAGGGATCTGGAAATGGCTTGTTCTGAGACACTGCTTATGATTTATGGGGATTAAAAAAAAAGGAGTGGTTGGATTTTTGTCATTATAGTGTGGTTATGTTCACACACTGCCAACACACTTATGTCCAAACACCATGCAAAAGTGAATTTTGCATAATATGTCCCCTTTAAAGGGGACATATCATGAAATTTGGACTTTTTCCATGTTTAGGTCATGCATGTCATGCATCTACCCACCCAAAAAACATGAAAAAGGACTGAAAAAGGACAACCCAGTAACTTTGTTTTGGTAAGCCTTTCTCTGCAAGCATTTAAAAAAACAAGCCGCTCAGATTTCATTCCCCTAGTGACGTAGGAAGGGTACCTAATTATATTATTGCCACTTAACCTGCACGTTTCCACCCACGGTGCCGCCAGTTTGTTTTCGCAAACGACATCGGTACCAGTTCTAATGCCATGGCAAAAGTTCGAGCGAAGCATGCTCACAAACCCCCAAATTTACATAAATCCTGCCCACAGGTACACAACAAAGGGCGTAAGGCCATGTTGGGCTGCTTTAGAGAAGAAGAAGTGCTGTTGTAGTATAGCGTTGGTCCCATGCCATCACTTTACGCCGGACTGCTTCAAAAACTAGGGTCAATTCAACACTGGATTTGCACAAAAGATTAACATGGCACTACATGCTTGTCGATGAGTTGAATCAACTCCACAGCAACTACATAAATTTATCAACTAACAGTTCAAAAATGTTCAGTTGCATTCTAAAAGTTCTAAAAGCTCTAAAACTTCTTCCTGAGTCTCTCCATCAGTGTCTGACTCTGGTTTGAACAATGTAAGGCTGAACACCATTACTGAGGATCGTCATTTTGGCTGCGTGAGATTCTCCAGCTTTGTTGTTGTTGAGCAACCGAAGCGCGAGCTGTTAAAGCTACACCCTCTTCTGGAAAGGGGGCTGGGAGCAGCAGCTCATTTGCATTTAAAGGGACATGCACAAAAATGCGTGTTTTTGCTCACACCCAAATAGGGGCAAATTTGACAAGCTTTAATAAATTATCTGTGGGGTATTTTGAGCTGAAACTTCACAGACACATTCTGAGGACACCAGAGACTTATATTACATCTGGTGAAAAGTGGCATAATAGGTCCCCTTTAACTTAAATTTTAAACTTTATATTTTATTCTCAGAAATATATAATTCTTATTATTATATTCTCAGAAAAGAATTCTTAATATGTGGTTTTGCTTCTAAATTATTTATTCTTTTTTCTAGTTTGAAGTTATTTAGATATGTTTACTGAAAAACAGGACTAAAAATACTGATGAATAGAATGATTCTGTGATGTAATACACTGTAAAGCACATTTTTACAGCATAAAACCAGGCGAGAACTTTATACATCTCGTATGCAGCTTATTTGTCTTTGTGTTTAATGTTTTGTTCAGCCTGTTTTACAGCCAATCGGATCCCAGCCTCATCCGAGTTATTGATTGCTTGCGTGCCCTTATCCTCCAAGGCTGTTCCTTTAATAGACTACAGAGGGCTGTAAATATTATTGCTTACTGTGTGCCCAGCACACCGCAAATGCAATCACTGTTTTATGACAAATATAAACACCAGTGAGCCAGCAGATCAGGAGTTATCTGAGGCAAGCTTAAAAGAGAGATTTTATTCTTTTAATGTGTCACCCTTTTTTTCTTGTCTCCAGCATTGATTTGAACCTACTGAGATCCTCTCATTTTTTAACTGACCTTTTCTTAGAGCGTAACTTAATTTCTGTAATCTATCTATAATAAAAATATTAAGGAGACATTTATAATATTCACATTTATAATATTATGCAGTCTTGAATGCAGAATACATGCATTAACCCAAGACCAGGTGAACTGCATTTTTAACTTGTTACAGATTTAATAATAAATGATCTGTTTTTAATATTTCAATAATCAGCTGTAATGTCAGACATTGCATGTACAGATCAAACATTAATAGACTACTACCACTACAGTCATACCCACACTGCTCTTTATGAATATGACTGACATGACATCCTCAGCTGGGGGATGTCAGAGGCTAAGCACTTGAAAACATGTTGTGCCTCTCTTATGCTTCCCTAGCTGCATTTATTTTTTCCCCCATATTGCACATTTTCTACCCGTCTCATTCTTTCTGTTCCTCCTGCTTGCTCTCTCTCTCTGGGATCGGCTGTCAGAGAAGCGCTGAGAAATTCTGGAAGTGTTTAAACATTTAAAGTGGGTTAAATTACTCCCAGTTTCAGTGCAAACTGTAAGTTCTCACAGTAATATCTGAGATTATATGGTATAGGCCCATTTAGGCAAAGTGACACTGTTTATTTCCACTTTAAAATATGTGCATTTATTCTACAAATAAAGACCCCCTCAGATTTTTGAGCCAAGTGGATTTTGAAAGCAAAACAGAATTTGTATCTTTGATAATAAAGTTCAACAAATACTGAAGATTAAATGTTTTTTTAAATCATCCCTACATCCCTAAAAAAAAATTAAAAACTAAACAAGAAAAAAAAACTTTTCCACATATCATTTACTTAAAACTTAGTGCTGTCATCATCTAAAAAATGGTAACCTGTAATAGAGTGCCCCAGGGAGGACGCGTTTTTGTAGGCAAAACCAGAAGCGAGTTAGCATTTTAGGACTTCCGGTTCCAACGCCGTAAGGTCTATGGGTTTTTTGAATGGGTTTTTGCTAAATTGCCTGAAATAAGGTCTGTGGTTAACAAAGCCTGTAAATACTTTCACGTTTTGATCTATGACATAAAACACACCAGTTATAACCCACTTGTGATTTTTTTAACTTTTACTGTGTCTTCAAATCAGCGGTTGCTAACAAATTGCTAAAAGGGAGTACTTCCTTTTTAGACGTCATCATGACAAACAGGACATTTGGACAGCATTTCTCATGAAAAAGTGGATAAGTATTCATACACAGCGGAGATCATAATCAGTGAGCATGTTTTTAAATAAAGTTGTTTTCTAAATAAAGTTTGCGGACGCTTGGTGGTGACGACGTTGATCCGCGACCATGGTGTGCTGTAGTCCGTTTATAGCCTACTGTTTACCTTTAATATCTGATGACTTTATTTAGGCTTCAAAATCTATAAATGTTGTGTTAACTTGTAAAGATTATCTCGATAGACAAAACGTGTAAGTGTCATAACCCTTTGTTAAACACAGAGCTTATTTTCTGCGATTTTCCAAAAGTCTATGGGAAAAATTAATAGGCTTTCAGTTTTTTTTTTGCATTTTTGATCAAATAAATGCAGGCTTGATAAGCATAAGAGACTTCTTTCATAAACATTAAATATTGTTTCCAAACTTCTGATCGGTACTGTACGTACAACGTGACTCAGGACTAGAACTGGTGCCACCTCTGAATAAATAAGTAAATAAATAAATATAAAATAAAAATCAAGGATTCTGTATACATTTCCTAAAATATCTGTAGCCTTAAAATCTTTAGGCCCCACCCACTGCAACTGTTTTCCTTTTCCTAATTTCTCCATGCGAATCATCACGGGCAAAGGTCAAACATACAGAAGATATGAAACTACCATCCTGAGGTCGGGGAGTAGCGTCAATACTATATTTCTGCCGTGCTACAGTTTCATTTATATTCATCGGCAAGAAGTGAGGCAGTAATTGTTGCCAGAATACCTCGTTCCCATTCTGGCAAAATTGTCCCCTATTAGAGCAAGGAACCATGCATGACCAGTGGCTCTGCTATTATGATGCAAATGAAAGAATCAGTCAAACAGATTCTAAAGTGAATTTGTAATATTCTATAATATTGCTCTCCAGTTCTGGAACCATTACCCAGAGTTCTATTGTCTCTTCACTCAAGGTGAACTGATAGGGGACGAAATTGACTGTGACACTTCTGATGATGTGGCTGGTTTGGAAACACAACTGTCAATCAATCAGAGAGAAACTATTAGGCAAATGAGGTGCTCAAAAACAAATATACTTATTTAAATAATGCATCATTTTCAGCCAAAAGCTATAGTAAGTGTCTCCACAAGTTTGAAACTGAAATAGACAGCAACTTCATAGTGCATCTTTGATATTTTGACCAAAACCAGCATCAATAAGTATGCAACCAGTTATAATAATACAAAACACAGCGATTCAAATTAACAATTTCATCCAGATTAATCCATTACCAATCCCTGACAAACCAGTTGAAATGTGATGTTTAAAAGTTCATTAAAAGGTGGTTTCAGACATATTGTATACTGAACATATGGCGATCAATATGTACAGTACAAATGAAGGGTTTATATCAGTTAAAGCATATGTAACATTTTACCTTACATTATCAACAATAAAACTAAGACCACAATGAAGTGCATTTATATTACAGCTATTATTATTAAAGTCCCCTTCTAGTCAATTATTTTATCCCTTAAAACTCATCTTTGATCACCAAAATGACATATTTTTTTAAAAATTCAAGTGAAAAAAATTTATTTATGCCTTAAAATATTTTGAATGTAACTCTACACCCTTTCCTCATTTAATATACACGGTTCAATGAATATGCAAAGTAGCCCCGCCTCCACTCACTCACGCCAGCTCAGAGAGTCTACTGTTGCTATAGTGATGAGCAATTTGTTGTTTGTGTTGTGGATATTTAAGAAAAAGCTTGCTTCGCTTCATATATTCAGTTTAACAGCTGTGCAACTGAACTTCTCATATGTTCTGACGCTTAAATTGTGTTTTAAATTATGAATTGGTAAAACGCCTTTTTGCAAAACGGTCTGAATCCACTTGCATTTGTTTGGACTGCTCTCTCACTGAATAACCTGAAGCGATTTCTCAATAAAACAGACAGTATTGAGAGAACAACCAGCCGTTTTCCTCTGTGAACATGCGCTAAATGGATGTTTTCAGATTTAAAAAAACATTCAGATGAAATCCTGCTGGCGCCCATGCCTTCTCCGTACATGAAATAAATGCACATCCTTGAATGAGCGTGGATTTCAAGCGCATTTACTTGAAGTTATCAAGTAGGCTAAAATATATGGTTTGATCCATTCCAGAGGCGGCCAAAATCAGAATTTATAATGGACTGAATAGCTCTCTCAGAACTTGCCGTGCGAGGACACACTGACTGACATATGCACAAGAATCACAGTCACACGCACACGCTCAGAGCAATATTGTTTTAGCTATGTTTTATAGTATTAAAGTATTTCGAAGGACAAAAACATAAACTTTATTGACTTCAAGTCAGCTGTCACTTTACTTTGGCGCGAGACCCTATGTGCTCGCACACTTGGCACAGCCCTTGCGACGGTTCTGTCATTAATTAGAGTAATATGAATTAATATAATTAGCTTTTGCTTGACTACGTTATCAAACAGCTAATAATATGTTGCTAATGTTACACACACCATTCTCGTTCTTCATCTCAGACAGAGTCAGACAGCTGCGTTCTAACAATCAGTCTCCTTACAAACACTCTGAACAACTCAGAACGTCAGTGGAGAATGACATAAAGTTAGTCATAACTTCGTAATAGAATCGCTATATTGCTAAATCTACAAAATTTTTCATATCAACAGAAAATATACCGGGATAACCTGGCTTCTCTCGAGACTTTCCTGCTTCAGAGCAGTCATAGTTAATGATATGCTAAAGCCTGCTGGCACATTGTTGTGACTGGTTACAAGGTAGTCTGTGACGTCAAAAACACCACCGATTTCTAACCGCAGGTTTTAGACTGTCTTTGGTTTACTGCAGTTTCAAACATAAAAAAAACTCAGCAATAGTGCTGACTTATAAATTTGCACATGGTTTGTCTTAAAGCATATCAAATTAAAAACTTGATTTTCACCACAGGGGGTCTTTAAAAGTTATCTTTTCCAATTTCCACTAATCATCAAGTACTATGCAAACGCTGCAAAAAAAACAGCTGGAGACACCTCTTTTACAAACACAACAATAACTCCTAATTTAAAATAAACAAATAAATAAATTATTTTTCTTTTCCGCATCTGCTCTAACTTGTGTACTAATCTAGCTAATACTTGAAACTAGGCATTGTGTACAGCATACATTCTTGGCTCTAATGATAAATTGCTTCGCAATGATCCTCATTTGTAAGTCGCTTTGGATAAAAGTGACTGCTAAATTAATAAATGTAAAATGTTATGTAAATGATGGCGGCAGGCTAAAGGTACACCTTTAATTTAAAAGAGCTTAGTGCTCTTTTAAATTAAAAAAAAAAAAAAAAAAAACTGTTGCTCTTACATCTTCACATTTCCATTCAGATGAGACCAGAAGTGATAATGTGGGAGTGCCGTTTACTTTGTAGTTAGTCTATTTCCATCAGTTTGACCCATTCAGGCAAAACAATATGAACAGGATAGGCAGGCATTATCACATTGACAGATTAATTAGCCAATCACAGCAAGACGGAGGCACTTCCTCCTTTTAATTGAGGTTACTTAATAAAATGAGTGATTTACACTCTATATTTTGTCATATTTCAAAACATTGTTTTTGCCTCTTTGCCCATGCAGTGTTAAATGGCAACAGTACATGATTCAGATTAGTACTACCATCCCTTTAAAGTCCCCCTGAAATCAAAATGTATGTTTTTTAGCTTTTAGTATGAATATTTTAACCTTAAAGGGATAGTTCACCCAAAAATGAAAATTTGATGTTTATCTGCTTACCCCCAGTGCATCCAAGATGTAGGTGACATTTTTTCTTCAGTCGATCACAAATGATGATTTTTAACTGCAACCGCTGCCCTCTGTCATTCAAATAATAGCAGTAGATGGGAACTTCATCTATAAGAGTGAATAAACCTTGCTTAGACAAATCCAAATGAAACTCTGCGGCTCGTGACGACACATTAATGTCCTAAGACACGAAACGATCGGTTTGTGAGAGAAACAGAATATATCCACATTTCCAGATTGCAGAGCTTGATGTAATTGTAAAAAAAAATTTAAAAACTTTTAAGATTTATGAAATATAACATATGTAAACAGTTAAGTGATGTTGGCATGGTAGCACATTTTCCACAACGGCATCTATCCGAAAAGGTATTTGTAATAATGGTAGAGGACTAATTTAGTTGCGTTTGTTAGTGTCTACAGCTGATAATTTTATATATATATATATATATATATATATACACGATAGAATATCAGAGCAACATGAAGAGCCAACAATGTAGGCTAGCATTAGCTACATGATAATAACTGTAACAGCATAAACAAACTAAAGTACCGTATCCAGACACAATGTTTTAAACTAACCATTCGGAGATGTACTGCTGTAGCCACTGAGTTGCAATTTCTTCATCCGGATCAGATTCTGGGTCAAACTGAAAGCTTGAACGACTGCGTGTCCACGAGCCATTGCGAAACATCCACTGTCAACATTAGCACATGGTACTGTAGCCGCAAGCTGGTTAAGGCCACACCCACCCTCCACCTTGCCCCGCCTCTCTCCTCCTCATTAGCATTTAAAGCTACAGACCCAGAAACGGCACGTCCTGAGGAAAGCTCACTGTGGGACTGGCTTGTAGTACTAGGGACAACTTAGGCCTATATAAAAGCACCCAAAAAGTAGCATGTCATAGGACCTTTAAAACGTGTAATATATTAAAGTGTCTTTGGTGTTTCCATGGTTTCTACAAAATAAAACCGGAAACCGGGGGTTAACGCGGGTATGACGCAATTGACAGGTAACTCCTCACACGTCCTGTATCATTGGTTAAAATTGCAATTTTCTCACGATTTACTAGTTGTATACATTTGGGATATTGTAAGTACTCAAGTGAACAAAATATATAACACTGGCCTAAGTGGTTTTTAGATATTTTACTGCACAAATATTACATATTGCACCTTTAAAGGTCCCGTTTTTCGTGTTTTTTTGAAGCTTTGATTGTGTTTATAGTGTGCAATATAACATGTTCATGTTTCGCATGTAAAAAAACAGTATTTTTCACATAATTTACTTATCTGTATACCGCTGTTTCCACTGTCATAAAAACGGGCTGATGACTTCCTTGTTCCAATCAAATGCTCTCTATAATCTGAAGTCCCGCCCCCTCCTACACTATCAACAGACACTGAAGCTGCGGCTGGAATTGTTTTTTTGTCTGAAATTTGTTCACACATTTACTAGTTTCTACATGGTAAGGTGCACATAGTTCACTATATAAGGGAACAATTCAGACAGTGGAAATATGCTTTCCATTGATGTGAATGAAGTCCGTTTTCGCATTATTTTAAAGTGAACCTACGCAGCGTGAGCACAGTCTGCTATGTCCCAGGGACACGAGAGCACAGAGCAGATCATATCCGCGAGTCGGCTCAGACCACAAAAGGTATCGGACCATTTCAATTCTGCACAGAATGCTGTATTTTAAAGTGATATAGAGGAGATTAGGAGGATAAATGGTTAGATATTAAAAGCAAACAGAGGTTTTACTGAGTTTAATGGCTCTGTCCGAGCTGTGAAACAACGAAACGCTATTGGCTATTTTAAAAAAGGGGCAGGGATGTTTGATATATATTGCCCTGTCTTCCTGTTTCAGTTGAAATGACATCAACACATTGAATAATGCTGCGCATTCCAAGACTCTTAAGCAGGCCTTTAAATGCACTTCTGCAGTTCTGAGTTTGAATTTTCAAAATGGCAACATTAGAAGGTTAAAAATGGGAACCTTACAAAGTCAGATTCAGGACACACATAGGCCCATGGACTCGGCCCGTAGAATTAGCATACTGAAACTAAAGCCTGAGGGATACACTCACAACCCACTTAGAGTGCTCTCAAGTTAAAGACACAATTTAGTGAGAATATGATAAGGTTATTCAAGGTTAATTTGAAGCCATTTCCTCTTATCTTCTGTTCTGATCTCAACACTAGAGCTATGGAATATGGATAGCATTTCCTTTTTACTTATGGTTTGTTCCCAAAATGGCTGCCTGGCATCATCTCAGAAATGAGGCTTGTCTTCGGGTGGAGGACCAGGATTATGGCAGCATGAATCTGTCCTCAGTCCAATATACTTTAAAAGGACATCTCACACTCAGTGACAAATGAGGAATGGCTCTCAAAGCATGGTTTAAACAGCGTCACAGAAAAGGTTGGAAGAGAAACATCTATCAAATGCTGGTTCAATGTTGGAACACAACGACAGTGATGGAGAAGAAGAGTTAGACTATCGTCAAGGGTGAGAAAATTCCTTCTCTTTTTTAGAGCAACAAAAATGCTGATTAGAGGAGATGAGATGAGACTATATAAGATGAGAGAGGACAGGAACAGGGGAGAAAATACTGATTTGAATTACTGAGAATTAAAAAAGAGAAAGATAAAGGGAACATGTCAGGCACAAATCAGAGGGCTGCATCACAATGTCTTACAAGACAAAAGACAAATAGGCAGAGACAGAAAAGGGAGGGAAAAGGAAAAAGTGTATGGGTAAAAGAAAGATGATTCATGTTGAGTATGCTGACATTTGAGAAAGCTGGAGATGAAGACACATCAGAGGGAGTAAAAGACAGTTTGACGTTTAAACTGATCGCTTTTCATACGTACATTCATTCACCACCATGACTTTCAAAACTGTTTGGTAAATTTGTCACATTAAAAATCTGTACAAGTCAGTAATGTAAGGGGATAAATACAATTTTTAAAACAAAAAAGCAACACCTTTTCAAACATTTTTCTGAATTAAAAAAAAAACTAATGCTTATCTATTATTATGATAATTTCAGAAAAATGAGCCTAAAACGGCAAGTAAAAAATGTGATTGCATTTACATTTATTCTTTTTTCAGATGCATTTATCCAAAACAACTTACAAATGAGGAATACAACAAGCAATCAATCTTAAGGAGGCAATAACAATTCAAACATTGTACAGAATAGTACAAGCAAGTGTACCGCACAAGTCCTGAAAAGTGAAGCCAGAACATTTTGATCGCCCCCAGGTGGCTGTATGCAGTACAGGTCACAAACTCTGCCCTCTCTGTGTAATCTAATGAGACGTGAGACAAACTAAACAATCATATTTCACTTCAAATATTTTTTTTCCAAAGATGGTTTCTGTCATTTTTTTAATCACACTGATGTAAGTTCAAGTGTTCATTTTTTTTTAAATAAGTTTGAGTTTAGTTAGTTATTTGATGCTATAAAAATGAGGGTTTGACATCATGATTGACAGCTGAGATTGATAGTTTTTCTGAGAGAAGTTGTCACTGAGGCTCCAATTGACTTTTTTCAGGAGGAGATTGGAGCTTCAACTTCTACATTCCCATAACTGTTTATTTCACACAGACATAATGAGTTGTTCTGCAATAAACTGTACTAACAGATTCTGCGGGATTGTGGGCGGGGCTTTGATACCACGGCTCAACTTCACACTCACTACTGCACGTCCTGATTTTGCTGAGTTAGATGCGTTCCTGAGTCAACATATTTTGTTGATCCTGGAACAACATTCCAGTCTGAAAATTTAAACTTAAAGGTGCCATCGAACGTTTTTTTACAAGGAGTAATATAAGTCTAAGGTGTCCCCTGAATGTGTCTGTGAAGTTGCAGCTCAAAATACCCCATAGTTTTTTTTTATTAATTTTTTTAACTGCCTATTTTGAGGCATAATTAGAAATGCGCCGATTCAGGCTGCGGCCCCTTTAATTGCTCGCGCTCTCCGCCCTATCCCGATCTCTCTATCATTGCATAAACAAAATTTACACAGCTAATATAACCCTCAAAATGGATCTTTACAAAGTGTTCGTCATGCAGCATGTCTAATCGCGTAAGTATGGTATTTATTTGGATGTTTATATTTGATTCTGAATGTGTTTGATAGTGCTCCGTGGCTAACGACTAATGCTACACTGTTGGAGAGATTTATAAAGAATGAAGTTGTGTTTATGAATTATATATATTATGCATTTAAAAATGAAAATAGCTATGACTCTTGTCTCCGTGAATACAGTAAAAAACGATGGTAACTTTAACCACATTTAACAGTACATTAGCAACATGTTAACGAAACATTTAGAAAGACAATTTACAAATATCACTAAAAATATCATGATATCATGGATCATGTCAGTTATTATTGCTCCATCTGCCATTTTTTGCTGTTGTTATTGCTTGCTTACCTAGTCTGAGGATTCAGCTCTGCACAGACGTCCTGCCCTTGTCTAATGCCTTGAACATGAGCTGGCATATGTAAATATTGGGGGCGTACATATTAATGATCCCGACTGTTACGTAACAGTCGGTGTTATGTTGAGATTCGCCTGTTCTTCGGAGGTCTTTTAAACAAATGAGATTTATATAAGAAGGAGGAAACAATGGAGTTTGAGACTCACTGTATGTCTTTTCCATGTACTGAACTCTTGTTATTCAACTATGCCGAGGTAAATTCAATTTTCAGTTCGATGGCACCTTTAACCCTATTCCTACCCCTAAACCTAACCTTACCCATAAGTTATCCCAAAAATCAGAGGGAAATGATAGATGAATAACACTGATGTAGAAGCACCAATTCATGATTTTAAGCCTAAACTTGACATAATCTGTAAACTTCTACCTCAAATCTGATTGGTTGATTTGAATGTTGTTCCAGGATCAACAAAAATGTTTACCTAGGAACATGTTGAACTCAGCAATATCAGGTTATGCCTCACTACTACGCAGACTCAGGCTCCAAGATGTCAGAGCCATATTTGGACATTGTCGGCTTCACTTATCTACAATGGAAGAGAGTGAAGATGCGTCATCCATATTTTTTTTTTTTTTTTTTTTTTTACAGTCTATGGCTAGAACAGGGAGGGATACAAGCAATAGTGAAAGCATAGATTTTTTTTTTTTGGAAGCCAGCAGGATGCAGTTATAATTGACTGGTTAACATGGCAATCACATCGTCTCCTCCTGTCTAAGTGGCCATTTCTTAGCCATAATAAGGTGCAGCAGGCACCAGACCTTATGCCGTCAAGTCAAAGACCTTGCTACAAGAGACAAGTCTCATATCAACAATACATGTAAATGAGTAGGTTAAGATCAGTTCTGAACTAATCTAAAAACTTCATTTCTTTTCGAGATAAGAGAGAGAAAGGAGACAAGAGATGCTGTTAGACTGATGGAGGTCAAGAGATGGGCTAGAGGAGAGATAACATGTGAACCTTTCAGCTGAGAGAGCCCAAAGCAAGGGTTGATAGAGGTGGTGAGATAAAATCAAACCTCCCTCGTGCCAGCCACTAAAGGAGAGCAAGACAGAGTGTGAGTGTGAGAGAGATAGGAAGAGAGAAAGAGTAAGAGAGAGAGGTCATATCCAGCAGTCACCTCTCCTCTCCAGACACCTCCAGACTTTATCATCAGCCCATCAGAATGGCTTCTGGTCAGCAGAGAGAGAATGACTCACGATTCTTGCCTTATGAGGACACCTGGAAATAAAACAGACATGTAATTCGCACGCTTTAGTATAAATTTATCCTTAGGTTTATCTGCCCCTGATTTACTGTACATATAAATCAGGTGAATAATTTGGCTTCTTATCATGACTAAACCTGTCTCATGAGAAGTCATAATGAGTGTAACTGGAGAAAAAAAAGATCAAAAGTGGAAAAAGACATTTAAAAAAAAAAAAAGGCTGTTATTTTGAACTTTTTATCAATCAAATAACCTTGAAAGTGTTTCAATTTGAAAATATTAAGCGGCACAACTGTTTTAAACATTGATAATAAAAAGAAATGTTACTTGTGCACCAAATCAACGTATTAGAATGATTTCTGAAGGATCATGTGACACTGAAGACTGGAGTAATGATGCTGAAAATTCAGCTTTGCCATCACAGGAATAAATCACATTTTAAAATATATTAAAATAGAAAACAGGTATTTTATATTTGTAATAATATTTCAAAATATAGACCTAACAAGACCTAAAATTATACATGTGAACATGAGACTAGTGTGATAAAGTCATTTAATAAACTTGTGTATGTTATACAATATTTCAGCTCTTGTCATGATCAGGTAAAGTCAGTGAGCCCTGTAACTTCCACACAATACATGCAAAGATACCAAAAGGGCACTGTTTCTGGTAAAATTACAGTATTTTGTAGAAAGGAATTCATATAAATGCATTAACATTATAATGAAATTCTACGAATTTAATTATAATTACATTTCTGTTTTAAACCCTCCAGAATGTCATGCCCAATATAGACATTCACAATCAAGCAATTTTTGCTTGTAAAAACTGTGAAATTAGTGAAAATTATTTTCTCTATAACACAGATGCAGTTGAAGTACTGCTGTACTGAATCCAGAACATTATTTTAACTCAACAGTTATAAGCTATCACTGTTCAACAAATGCTGTTCTAACAATAGTGCACAAGCAGTGGATGGAAAAAGGAGTAAATCCTTTTGCAGTAGCATTATGTTTTTTTGTGTGTGTCTTCGCACCAGTGTTTTGCCCTTCACTCCTATTTTATTGAACAGTATCCTGTCCTTTCTTTCTCCCTCCATCTTTGTCATTGTGTTGAAATATCCACACCCCAAATAAACGATTTGTCTTGATGAGGTCACTATACCCTGCATGAGATGACAGGGAAGGGACAGAAAAGCCTGCAGAATTGAGGCTGGTATAATCAGAGCCAGGACAACAGTTGGCTGACCATGTCCACTGGTTCTCTTCCAACTCTCTTTTGTGTGTGTAAGTGTGTGTGTCGCCTGGTGTAGTTCCAGCTCATTTCAGCGTTAAACCTCCCAGAGATGATTCCTGAGTGCGTGTGTGTGTGTGTACGTGCATGTCATGTCTAAGCTGTTTTCGGTGCTAAATCTCACTAAGACGACTACTGCTGGAAATGAAGAATTTAATCTTCAATCTACACAACCTGTAAATATAAATCATGTACACCCACACACACACATCTGACTTTGATGACATGACTATGATTCAGTTGTGACGATCTATGTGGGTTTGTTTAGGTAAAATCAATACATTTAAAAAGGTAATTGCGATTTCCCACAAATATACCCACAAGGAAAGTTAAACCAAAAACTATGCTAAATAATTTAAATGCAGATAAGTTTGTGTGAGTGTTATGTGTCCTTCAAGTGGATTTTTAATGACAAATTCTGAGCATGTTAATGAAGTCATATTTATGTGTAGAAAACTCGGAATTTTAGATTATAAACAAGTTGGGAGTGTTGAAACAGCAGAAATGCCGATCTTTAACTCTTTGATGCATGAATTATAACCTCAGTCAGGATTTTTTTTTTCCTATGTGTTTTTTTTTTGCTCCTTGGGCATGCAAAACAAGGTTTGAAATATTTTTTTTTTTAAACATTTTTTAAAGCGATTTCCAGATGTCCACTTGTTGGACAGCATTAATTTATGGATTAAACTGAAGAGATACTGTATTAAATATAATACAGTAATAACACAGCAATATTGTATTTAACAAATCAATAAAATTATATAAAATCATGTGGAACCTATAAAATATATACCAAAAAATATAAATGTGAAATATTGCAAATGCAATTCAACTTCATACAAGTTGAACGTTGCATATCTTTGATGAAATCACGTCCTCATGTTCTGATTTCAGAGACCTCTACAACTTGTTAAGTTAAAACTCTGTAAACCCAACTCAGATGCTCCCTCCAGTGTATCAGAGTATGTCGATTTACCCTTATTAGATGATAATTGTGATCATGTTCAAGATGGACACATTTCTAACATAGCTATCCTCTAAGAAAACCTAGCGATCAGATGTTTTCAATCTCATCTGAAATGAGCGGTGTTGGGGGTAACGCATTACAAGTAACATTCATAATGTAATCAGATTACTTTTGATGTAACTTAAGGAGTAAAGTAACACATTACAAGTAACTTGCATTACGTAATCAATTACTTTTTGATCTAAAAAGTAATACATTACAAGCAACATGCATAAAGTAATCAGATTACTTTTGATGTAAGGAGTAAAGTAACACATTACAAGTAACATGCATAATGCAATTAGATTACTAACTGATGTAAGGAGTAGAGTAACACATTACAAGTAACATTCATAACTTAATCAGATTACTTTTGATGTAATTTAAGGAGTAAAGTAACACATTACAAGTAACTTGCATTACGTAATCAGATTACTTTTTGATCAAACAAATAATGCATTACAAGCAACATGCATAAAGTAATCAGATTACTTTTGATGTAAGGAGTAAAGTAACACATTACAAGTAACATGCATTACGTAATCAGATTACTTTTTGATCAAACAAATAATGCATTACAAGCAACATGCATAAAGTAATCAGATTACTTTTGATGTAAGGAGTAAAGTACCGCATTACACGTAACATGCATTATGTAATCAGATTACTTTTTGATCAAATAAGTAATGCATTACAAGCAACATGCATTACATAATCAGATTTATTTTTGATCTAAAAAGTAATGCATTATAAGTAACGTGCATTACGTAATTAAATCTCTTTTTGATCTAACAAATAATGCATTACAAGCAACATGTATTACTTGATTACGTGATATGTCGTAACAATGAATGTCTTGAGGTACAAGTTTCTCTGTTACACTTGAAGGCAGAATTAGATTTAGGTCCCAAACAAAGGCTGTGTATGTCGAAAGCTGAAATATGCTGTCTCCGCAGGCTGCATATGGAGGTAGGAAGGCAACAAGGCATGTCCAAATCAACTGATTGATTTTTGAAGGCAGCATAGGTGTATCCTTTGCTGCCTATGATATCCCACAATCCTGTACTTTCAAATTCTGTAACAGCTAAAAAATGCCGTCTGAAAGTTGCGGTTGGTGGTCAGTTTGTGTGTACATGTAAACTGTAGTTGGGTTCAAGAGGCACAATGGAGTTAAAGCTGCATTTTATTTTATTCTCCTCTAAACCACTAGATGGCACAAAAACTTGCCACTGCACATTCCAAAACAACCGTGTTTCACAATAGTACAAACTTTGCTAAGTCTCAACCTTAATGTTATGAAGCAATGAGAATACTTCTTGTGCGCAAAATATAAAGAAAAATAATGACTTTATTCATATTTTTTTTAACTTTATTTCTTTTCACCCATGTCAGTCTCCTACACTTATAGACAGTGCAGCGCATCCATGTTCTGCGTCAGAAAGCCGACTCAGTATTGGCTGATGCTGTTCAAGTGTGTAAGCACAACGCATTGCGCCGACCAATAATGTGTTGGCGTTCAACTCATTGTGCTGCACATGTGAACAGCATCAGCCAATACTGAGTCGGCTTTCTGATGCAGAACACAAAAGCGCCTCACTGCATTCACTACATCAACAGCGTAGGAGACTGACAAGGGAGGGAAGAAATTGTTGAATAATGCTGATTTTTTTTGTGCACAAAAAGTATTCTCGTCGCTTCATAACACTGAAGGAATAGTTTACCCAAAAATGAAAATTATCCCATGATTTACTCACCTCAAGCCATCCTAAGTGTATCCTAATCTTTTTTCAGATGAACACAATCGAAGATACATTTAAAATATCCTTGCTTTATAGTGGTTGTGAAGGGGGGCCACATTTTGAAGCCAAAAAAAATGCATCCATCCATAATAAAAGGGGGTTAATAATGACCTTCTGATGCAAACCAATGCATTTTTGTAAGAAAAATATCCACATTTAAAACTTTATAAATTTAAATAACTAGTTTTCAGCGGATGACCGTACGTTACCAAATGAGTAACCCCAGACGCGATGTATGACGCAGGATGTAGGAGCAGCGTAAGCTTAGACGCCTTTGCGGTTCAAACAAATAGGGCTGTGCAACAAACTCAAGCTCCTCTTCTCTTATTTCGAAACCCTCTGACATTTATTTTTTAAAATGATTGTTTTAGACTTCTAATTCGTGACCGGTGTTTTGTTTTGCTCTATCCTCTGCAGTCTGCACTTCATTATGTCGGGTCAGAGGATACTCTTCCGCCGCAAATTGCGTATGGCCATCTGCCGCAAGCTAGCTATTATAGTCAAAGACTATAGAATAACTCAAGACGTGTCACTCGTATTGTTTTGAATGGGAGAAAGTGTAACGCACAATATGGCGGAATAAGTCCCGCCTTCTAAAAAATAAGAGCCAATCACCAACTGGTAAGGTCATCGCGTCACTGCAGCGGCCGTTAGAAGCACCGGTTTCTATAGAAACAGTCAGACGCGCCTCTGAAATGAGGCATAGGAGACGCGCATTTACGTCTGCGCATGCGCATTTGCTTGATCCAGCCTTAAAAATACCGGGGGTTTTTGTCATGATTTGAGCATTTGGAAAACAAATTATGAGACAGTTGTTGTTTGATTTGATTGGTGATTTCACCAATTTAATCGTAAGGTTGTAGAACAGTTTTGGAGAATTTGATGTTTCCCCATTCAAACACTGCATGATGCCCAGGATGCCCGAGAGACATTTCAAAGATGGCCGCCGAGTGAAATGTCTTAAAGGAACTTTGTTATAGTTAATACAAGTTTTAAATATGGATATTTTTCTTACAAAAACGCATCGCTTCACTTCAGAATGCCTTTATTAACCGGAGCCATATGGATTACTTTTATTGTGGATGAATGCATTTTTTTTTTTTTTTTGGCTTCAAAATGTGCTTTTATTCAAAAATAAAAGATAAATTGCTTAAGTAATCTTATTTAAAATGGCATGAACTGTACATAAAAAAATATGTGTGTGTATGAAGGTGTAGAGAAGAATTTTGTCAGGTTTTATGAATTTATTTTATTTTGCATGTTCAGAAATTCAGTTTTTCTTTTTGTTGCCTCAGGGCAACATTGTGCGATAAGGTGTACTTTGAGGATGTTTTAGTGGATGTTTTAGACAGTACCTTACATTGGCCATAATGTCTTATAAGAAGGGAAGATGCAGGGTTCCTGGATGTGCAGGAACACCCAAAGTGATGTGCAAAAATTGTAACATACACCATTATTTCACAGCAGAGAAGAACTGCTTTTTGAAGTTTCATATAGAGTGAAATCTTATTACATATATGGCATAGCACACTACATGATACAGACCTATGCATGTATCAAATTCAATATATTAATGTCTTTCAAGTGTTTTTCCCTTTTTATTTAATGATTTCTTGACATTTAAAAAAAAAACAAATTGTGATTTTGATCATTTTCTCTATGCTTCTGTACCATTGTTGCACAAAATTGCCCTGAGGCAACTGAAAAAATATTTTGGGTAAAAATAAATAAATAACTAAATAAATAAATGTTCCCAAAATTAACCAAAAAATGATGTGGATTTTTTTTTTTTTTTTTCATGTGCCATCAACATGTGTGCAATAGAGGGTTAAGGTTGAACCACTGTAGTCACATGGACTATTTTAACGATGTCTTTCCTAATGATATTCCAATGATATCGTTTGTCTATGGCGTTATTGTTATAGTTGTGATTTGGACTCTGTTGTTTTTTGTTTGTTTGTTTTGTTTGTTTTCAAATTTAGAATGACTTTTTTAAACAATATCTTTATCATTTTTATTATTGTTATCATTACCATTCAGCATCAATACCATTCATTCCTGGTGTGAATGGGCCTTTACTTAGTTTTTTCTTTCAGGTCGACTATGTCACGGCATCACTTTGAAGAGAATATTGCTGAGCAAGTTAGTTAAGCTACACTGGCTGCGTCCGAAACCGCCTACTTCTCTACTATTTAGTAGGGGAAAAGCAGTAGGCGAGCGATTAAGTATGTCAGAAGCAAAAAGAGTAACGTTAGGCGAAAATTACCTAGGTGACGTAATAATTCTCGCGAGATTCGGCCGTGCGCCTACTTAAAGTGCGTCCGAAACCGCCTACTTACCTACTATATAAAAGGGGAAAAGCAGTAGGCGAGCGAATAAGTATGTCAGAAACCTCAGTAATCATAAATGAGTAGTCGAGGAGTTCCCGGATGGCCTACTACTTCCGCCCAGATTCTGAAGTATTCCTCGATAGATACTTTTCTATCCCAGGAGGCCACGGGAGAGGATACGTCATAATCAAACACTTGAGAAAAGTGACGCGGATGCTGTTAAATGTGAGTATTGAAAGCCAAAAACACATTTGTTGAACTACTGTAGAGTAAACTGCTGAATGTGTGAAGATGCTAGACACTATAGTTGTGACTTTACTGTAAAACACGATTTGTTATGTATTATGTAGATAACGGGATCTCTAGTAAACACACATAACTTAATTCTCCGAAGTGGAATTACATATTCTAAACCATACATCTTAAAGATGCTTATTAAATGTTTATTTAACCTCTGACAGGAACATATTTAAGTATTATGACTTATGAGTGATGGATTATGTATTATATATTATATGTATCAACACTGTTTACATTACATGAATGAAAATAATGTAAACAAATAAATCTACAGTAACTACACATAAGTTTAATTTATTTTATTTGTCCATTAGTACTGTTCATACATTAAGGAACATTTGTGTTGGATAAGAAGTGAGTTAACACATCAACATGTAAATGTAGATTTGAGCACATAAATCTCAGGAAACTTGTCTGATGTTACAGGGACAGATGATCACGTGTGTTTATCAGGTAGAGGAATGATGCCATCAAAAGCTTTCGGTGAGGATACTACAGAAATGAATACAAAGTCTATTTAAATCTAAAGTCTATTTTACTTTAATTATTGGAATTTAAACAGACTTGTTACAGCACTTTTCTGGTTCTTGATGTCTGTATGTTTGCTGCAGAGCTTTTGTGGAGCAGGACCTGCAAGGAAAGCTGACGACGGCATTTGTTAGAAATAAAGAGGAAAGCCTGAAACAAAATATAAAGTAAGATCATTTCGTTATTTCTAAAACAGAAATCAAATAACACTGTCTGCTTTTGTATTATATTTGTGCATTATTGTAGGATGTGAATGTCCTCAGACTGGTGTGAGCACTGAGGATGGAGAGCCACAGCAGATCCTGGGAATGGTTCAGTGTCATGGACGAGATCCTCCATCACTCCTCCTTTCAAGTGACTCAATCAAGGGCACACTGGAGGAGACGCTGCACAGATCAAACCAGCAAACCTTCTGCTGACCAGCTCAGTGGTTTAGCCCACCACACCACAAATGTAATGAAGCTACAACAAAAATTAGCAAGTAATTGTAAAAATATGAAATGAAATATGTCAAGAAACAGAATGCTGACATGAATTAATTGTAAAATGTTTTAATCTGCTGATGGAGAACACATGAATGTTTGCAGCAGCAGATTGTCCCGCACATCTTCTCCCACTCCTGCTTCAAGGTTGAGGGTTTAGGGGTCCATCATCGTTTTCCTCATCCTCTGGATCAACACTGTCCCCATTGAGAAGAGCAGCAGTGAGGGACATGATGATGAAGGTGTTCATCAGCTGCTTCATCAGAATAAAGCTGCAGAATTGGCACAGCTGTGTGAGATGACAGCAGGACTGTAAATACCTGATTGTTAGATCAATACATTTGAATAAAGCTTTGTTTTGTGTGTTGTTGTCTTGTATATGTATTTATTTATTGTCATTATTACTTGTATTAATGCATGAATTGACTGTAAATTGAGATATATTCATATCAGCTGTATTTGTCTAGTGTGTGTTCATGCACATCTGTCATATGACAAAACATTACATTTTGCTTGTTTTACAAAAGAAGTAAAATGAAAAGTTATATAATTAAGTTTTGGTCAGCATTTATCATTGTTATTTTGTATAAGTGTTGGGATGTGCTAGCAGAGCAATTCATTCTGGAGTAATCTTAATTTTAAGTAGTTATACTTAAATTTTTTGAGTCTTCTCCAAAGGCGAGATCTTCGAGCAGCTGCTGATGTCTTCTTTGGCTTCAGACATTGCTAACACTGAGGAAAACTGCTCTAGGTAGGGTTGAGTTACTGGTGCTGTGCTGTGTTAGTGCACCTGTCACTCATATCTTTATTTTTATTGCAGGATCTACAATTACAAGATCAGGGAAAATACCATGTTTGTATCTTAAACAATGAACAATAATAATGACAAAAAACAAAAAAATATGGGTTTGTATACATGATAGTTTGAGATTATATACACAGACATAAAACATGACAAGATTAAATATTTTGAATACATCATAAAGCATAAAAGTTTATTTGTTTATAATTTATAAGCATGAGGGATGAAACTAAAGCTAATTCAACAAGAAAAATAGGAAAACAAATGAGATTTATGCCACTTTTGCTTGTGGATTGACATTTTTGCATATAAAATAAAGAAATTAACAATATATTCAGGCGAATTTGGGTTTTTGTAACAAAAAATAAACTCACATCACTAGTTAAAAATATAAGAACTTTAAATTAACCCAAATATATATTAATTGTAGCCTACTACAATTACAAAATTACTGGCAGCTGTGTCTTCAACAAGACCACAGAATAAGCAATTTGATCAATATCAAGATATTTACAGATAGATGAATTAAACCTGTCACTCATCTTTTAAGTTGTTGCGCTTGCGATAACGTCGTAGGTCACATGATAACGTCAACATGGCGGATTATTCTCGGATCTCATTCATACTCAACGAGATTTGGCTGTTAAGTACCTACTCTTTTAGCGCTCGTTAAGTAAGTACTTATTGAAATTAAGTACCTACTCATTGAGTAGGCGGTTTCGGACGCAGCCACTGTGTTTAGTGTCTCGTATTTGATGACGTTTGCATACATTGTACTTAAATTTATAGCAACTTACCTGAACAATAACATATCCAATTTCATGTTAGACATTTAAGGTTTGTTACCGCCAGACCAACGCAAGACTCCACGTCAAGTACGTTAGCTATTCAAACGAACTGCGAGATTTGGCCAAGTCTCGGTCATAACGCATCCAGTTTAATGTCAGTGTCATTTCAATTTAAAGGTAAAATATATAATAATTTTGTCCGCTAGAGGTGGCTAGAAGCCTATTCAAAACAAAGTCGTGGCTTGATGACGCCAAGTTTGAGCGCGGAATCTTGGGACATGTGGTCTCCATCTCAACAGACGGTGCAGAAGAAATCATGTTCATGGAGGAGATTATTAAGTTGGCTTGAAAAAGCCAACTTACTGATCTACGTCTTAAGCTTATTATTATTCTTCTTAGACTAAATTTCTAAATGCATCTCCTCCTAGACTGTTCAAGCTACAACCACCAAACTCGGACTAGACCTTCAGACTGTTCTGACTTAGTGTGCTATATCTTTTCAGACTGATCCGACTTACGGTTTTCCTAAAAATGCTGATTAAACCTGGAAAAAACTCCCATTGACTTTCATTGAACTGCCTTGGCTGATCTGAACATTCCGTCCAACTGTCAAAATTCAAATTCAAACACACAGACTCAATTAAACTGCCATTCCTATTTCCAAGCCATTTAAACTCATTCAAACTCATTCAAACTCATTCTATCTATCTATCTATCTATCTAAATCTAACTCTATCAAACTAAATCTATCTATCTATCTATCTATCTATCTATCTATCTAAATCTAACTCTATCAAACTAAATCTATCTATGTAAATCTAACTCTATCAAACTAAATCTATCTATCTATCTAAATCTAAATCTATCAAACTAAATCTATCTATCTATCTATCTATCTATCTATTTCTCTTTCTAATCTATCTATCTATCTATCTAATCTATCTATCTATCTATCTATCTATCTATCTATCATCTATCTATTTCTCTTTCTAATCTATCTATCTATCTATCTATCTATCTATCTATCTATCAAACTAAATCTATCTATCTATCTATCTATCTATTTCTCTTTTTAATCTATCTATCTCTATCTATCTATCAAACTAAATCTATCTATCTATCTATCTATCTATCTATCTATCCCTTCTCATCTATCTATCAATCTATCTTTCTTCTCATCTATCACTCATCTATCAATCTATCTATCTATCTATCTTCTCATCTATCACTTCTCATCTATCTCTCTTCTCATCTATCACTTCTCATCTATCTCTCTATCTATCTCTCTATCTATCTATCTATCTATCTATCTATCTATGATCAACTCTCATAGCAACCACCCAAACCAACCTAGCAACCACCCAGAACACCATGGCAACTGCATAGCAACCACACAAATCACCCTGGCATCATCCTAGCAACCAGCCTGGATACAATAGCAACCACATAGCAACACCATGGCAACCACCCCGAGTACCCTAGCAACCGCATAGCAACACCCTAGCAACCGCCCCGAGTACCCTAGCAACCGCATAGCAACACCCTAGCAACCACCCCGAGTACCCTAGCAACAGCATAGCAACACCTTAGCAACCACCCCGAGTACCCTAGCAACACCTTAGCAACCACCCCGAGTACCCTAGCAACACCCTAACAACCACCCCAAGTACCCTAGCAACCACATAGCAACACCCTAGCAACCACCCGAGTACCCTAGCAACCGCATAGCAACACCTTAGCAACCACCCCGAGTACTATAGCAACCGCATAGCAACACCCTAGCAACCACCCCGAGTACCCTAGCAACCGCATAGCAACACCCTAGCAACCACCCCGAGTACCCTAGCAACAGCATAGCAACACCTTAGCAACCACCCCGAGTACCCTAGCAACACCCTAACAACCACCCCAAGTACCCTAGCAACCGCATAGCAACACCCTAGCAACCACCCGAGTACCCTAGCAACCGCATAGCAACACCTTAGCAACCACCCCGAGTACTATAGCAACCGCATAGCAACACCCTAGCAACCACCCCGAGTACCCTAGCAACCGCATAGCAACACCTTAGCAACCACCCCGAGTACCCTAGCAACACCTTAGCAACCACCCCGAGTACCCTAGCAACCGCATAGCAACACCCTAGCAACCACCCGAGTACCATAGCAACCGCATAGCAACACCTTAGCAACCACCCCGAGTACCATAGCAACCGCATAGCAACACCTTAGCAACCACCCCGAGTACCCTAGCAACTGCATAGCAACACCCTAGCAACCGCATAGCAACACCTTAGCAACCACCCCGAGTACCCTAGCAACTGCATAGCAACACCTTAGCAACCACCCCGAGTACCCTAGCAACTGCATAGCAACACCATAGCAACCAAACAGAGTGCCCTAGCAACCAATTTGCAAAATCTATATCTCTGCATCAGAACATCTTCCAGACATGGGGGTTGGTTTATATTGTCAAGCAGCCTTTGGAGTATCATCACTGGTAGCTGCCAAGCCACTCCCTAGCAACCAAACAGAGTACCCTAGCAACCGTTTTGCAAAATCTATATCTCTGCATCAGTACATCGTAGAGACATGGCGGTTGGCTCTTTTGACTCATGCTAGCAATCTGGACTTCAACATGCTAGCAGTGAATAGCTACATGCTAATAGTGATTAGCTAAGTGCTAAAGTGGGCTAAGAACATGCTAATAACTCTATAAAAACTCCATAGTATCCATCTGTGACAACTACCAATCTATCTATCTATCTAATAAAACTTAAACTTTCAAACTTCAAACTTTTAAAACTTCTTCAAACTTTCTGGCTATGCTTTTTCAAGCCAACTTAAAGTTTGTCCTCAAACTTTTTTATCTAGTTAACGTTACTGTAGTATAAAGCAGAGCAGGTCGAGTGTTGTGGGAGTTGAACCGCTGGAGCGATTGCGCAACACACGCCTCACGAGCAGCAGAACTTTTATTATAACACAGTCGCTGGCGCTGCTTCCGCTTTTCCCGTCATGAGTATGAGGTAACACATCTCTGTTTATTATATTAAATACTTTTGAGTGTGTTGAAAATGTTCTAACGTTACTTTGTGCATTCGCTCGGCAGCTGCTGTGAGACACTGTTGCACACTGCAGTAAGATAGATCACTTTTAGAATATCATATTAAATTCTGGATGGCTTGTGTTGATAAATGGCATACAATTAATTTTAAAACGTATTGTATGATGGATAAAATTATGTATTACTGTTAATAAAAATAAAGCTGCATCTGATTATTCTATGTTAGCTATTTGACAAAATAGTGTTTTTCTCTGAGGCATGTTAAATAGAAAAAAAAAAGACTAAACGTGTTGATCTATATAACAATGATTTGTTTTCTGTCTATAAACATAACCAAACAGATGTTCACTTGCCTATTAAAACATGTAATATATTAAAGCGTCTTTTGTGTTTCCATGGTTTCTACAAAATAAAACCGGAAACCGAGGTATGACGCAATTGACAGGCGACTCCTCACACGTCCCGAAGCCTTGGTTAAAATTGGAATTTTCTCACGATTTACAAATAGTTGGAAACATTTGGGATATTGTAAGTACTCAAGTGAAAAAATATATAACACTGGCCTAGTGGTTTTTGGATATTTTACTGCAAAAATATTACATATTGCACCTTTAACTCTATCGCCCCCTTGAGCAATGAGGTTTGTTGCCGCTAGATTAACACAAAAGGACACGTCAAATATTCAACCAGAGTCCCGGGCCAAACTCTGTGTGCATTGCACTTGTATTCACTTGTTTCCGTGAAGCATGTTTACATTTATATTTTAATTTAGGTACATGACTTTGGCCTTAGGGGTTAGGGAATAGAAATATAATTAGCTCATTATATAAAAACAATAGCAAATGTCATAGACCTCACCAAGATTTAATTAACAAACATGCATGTAACTGAGGGACAGTTTTATCATTGTTATGTCTTTGCCACTATATTGTGTGAATAAATAAAAAATATATGGTGTATAATTGATAGTGAGAGCAATTTCGTGTGCATGCGTGTTGCATATTTTATTAACTCTTCCCCCCTCCTGTAGGCTGTTTGACTCAACCTTGAGTCACTGGTGTAATCACAGGGTGACTCTTTTAGATGATTACAGCAAATGGTCTATCAGCTGAAATAAAGCAGTGTCATCTAAATGCACAGCAAAATAGTAGTAGTATTTTTTTTCACGCACTCATTCTCAGTATTGCTGAGGTTTACATCAGAAAGGCTGCCCTTCAATAATTCATGAGCGTGGACATGAGATACAGTTATGAGAGTTAATGAATGGAGAACAAGGCACCAGAACTGAAACAGAAGATAAGCGCCTGGCTTCATCTGACTGTACAGTACATCGTGTTATGCCGGTGAGTTTTACTGTAGTTCTGATGGTCTGTTGCATTAATAAATCAACAGTGCCACCTGCTGTTTGCAACGAAATACTACTACCACATAGAGTTCCTATAGGACCCGGACCCCCACTCCCCTAATAACAGAAATGTACAAATACTAGGAGTCACTCCTAATATATATATTGTGTTTTGTATTTGTATATATATATATATATATATATATATATATATATATATATATATATATATATATATATATATATATATATATGCTGTAATCATCTAAATAGTCACTAGGATTTTCTAATCAGATTATTTTAAAGGAGCTGTAATCAATGTCAGCTGTTTTGTTAATGTTTATTATTGTTCTAAAAGGTCAGCTATAACCTGAACATAAAAGACAGAGCACATTCTGTATTTTGGATATTTTCTGACGGGCTTAAACTCTTTTTTGGTATTTACAGCAAAGGGTCTAGGTTTGGCATGTCAGCATGTCCCCATTAGCCATTGATGTAATTATACCATCTGGCTGCAAAAACATAATTCTCTATTGCCATTCAAAACTGGCCATGTA
This sequence comes from Chanodichthys erythropterus, assembly GCF_024489055.1. Classification (NCBI taxonomy): domain Eukaryota; kingdom Metazoa; phylum Chordata; class Actinopteri; order Cypriniformes; family Xenocyprididae; genus Chanodichthys; species Chanodichthys erythropterus. The sequence goes on from NC_090232.1 coordinate 18,037,067, forward strand.
TTCTGACAGTTAGTTTTGTTGTTGTTTTTGCAAGCAACATATTAATAGTAAATATCACACTAAATTGTAATTTGATCATTTTTGAAGAGCTCATTGAAAGTGCAAAGTTCACATATTTTCCGCTGTTTTTGACATCACAGCTCAGAATAGTTGCTTGGGCTTTTGGGCTCTGAACTCTTGTGGTGCCATCAGCCAATCAGTGATGTCATAGCACCAACTCCAGAGTGATCAGTCACATGGCATTTATGATCAGTCATTTACAGCTCGGGTATAGGGTCCTGCCAGCCAAGCAACTCTAATCAAGATGAATGGAAATGCTAATGAATAGCTTTTTTTCTGTTATAGAACTTCTTGTTTTACAGAGCATGTAGATTCACTCTAGGTCTGTAAACATAGGACCAATTTACTGTGTTAAAACAAAGGAATTTTCAGTATTTATTGTTCAGGTGTTTTTCCTATATTTTAAAATTATGCAATGCACTGTGTACTATACACACACACACACACACTGATGAGCCGACATTGACAAGGACCAAATAGTTATGGCAAGGCAACTGGGTCAGAATATCTCTTTAATGGGAAGACTTGTGGATTGCTTCTGTCAGCAGTGGTGAGAATTTACCTTAGACTCATCGAAGCACGAGTGCAATGAAAGCTATCCCGTCTGGTCTGAGCCAACAGAAGGTCTACTGTGGCTAAGTCACAAATTTTTAATGATGGTTATGGGAGGAATGAGTCTCACAATGCATCTCATAGCCACAGACCAAGCAGAGTGCTTATGATGACCCCTGACCATTGTCGAAAGTGAATAAGCACGCGAGCATCGGTACTGGACCTTGGAGCAGTGGAAGAAGGTTGCCTGGTCCTATGAGTCCCATTTTCTTTTACATCACATAGACGGCTGTGTACTTGTGTGCCATTTACCTGCAGAAGTGATGGCACCACAATGCACTATGGGATGATGACAAGACAGGTGAGGCCAATGTTCTGTTGGGAAACAATGGGTCTAGCCATTTGTGTGGATGTAAATTTGATATGTGTTGCTGACCAGATGCACCACTTCTTGACAATGGTTTTCCCTGGTGGAAGTGGCCTCTTCCAGCAAGATAATGTACCCTGCACTGCACAAACTGTATAGGAATGGTTTGAGTTCAAGGTGTTGCCCTGGATTCCAAATTGACTAGATCTGTGAGATGTGGTGGACCAAGAAATTCGATCCACAGCAGCTCCACCTCGCAACCTACAGGATTTTAAGGATCTGCTGCTGGCATCTTGGTGCCAGATATGTAACACAGGACACCTTCAGGGGTCTTGTATAGATTTTTATCAAAAAAAAAAAACTGTACTAAAATACTGTATTTTAAAGATCCAAATAAGCTTTACATATCTAAAAGGATTATTGGAAAGGGTTTAAACGATGTTTTTCATGCTAGTTCAGTGAACTATAAACAACTTGCATCTGTGGAACAGTCCTAAAAACACTTTACAGGCAGTAAACAATTAAGGTCACAGTTACAATAACTTACGACACTAAAGAGACATTTCTACTGACTTAAAAGAAAGATGCCCAAGGTCCCTGCTTTGTTGTTTTTTTTTTTTTTTTATAAAAGCAATATCAGACTCACAGTCTGTTATATGGCTTTATATCAGCATGGCTGTGATTACTTGCTGTATATATAGGTGATATTTGACTATTTTATAGTTTTTAGGGAACTATGGACTTATCTTTTTACCTGCCCACTGCCTGTTAGGCTTGTCATGGTCAGTAGTGAAGGATTTGAGACTGCATGTTCTTGTGGCGCCATCAACCAGGCAGTGTTGTCATGTAATTTCCCCTTTACTCTTTAAAGGGATAGTTCACCCAAAAATGAAAATTTGATGTTTATCTGCTTACCCTCAGGGCTTCCAAGATGTAGGTGATTTTGTTTCTTCAGTAGAACACAAATGATGATTTTTAACTCCAACCATTGCAGTCTGTCAGTCGTATAATGCATGGCAATGGTACAAAAATCTATGAGAGTAAGAAAAACATGCATAGACAAATCCAAATTAAACCCTGCGGCTCGTCACGACACATTGATGTCCTAAGACACAAAACAATCAGTTTGTGTGAGAAACCAAACAGTATTTATATAATTTTTTACCACTTAAACAACACTATGTCCAACTGCCTTGAGCGCGCACGGCATCTGGTGCGTGAGCTGTGTACGCGCTCTTTCGGAGTTTACGAAATCACCGGAAGTGATCTCTCGCGTGAAGACGTCACTCATTGTTTACACAGTGCACAAATATTATAGGTACGACGGCTAATCAAAATGGTACTTACTTGCGCTTATCCGGATTGTTCAAACCGACTTAAAATTAAAAGATAACGTTCTCTTGCGCAAACTCATTCGGGAGTGGGCACTTTCCACGTATTCCCAACTTCTGAGCCTGCTCTCCTGAAGATATGGTTGATTGCTCTTCGGCTGGATATCAACACACCCATTAACGTACTAAAGTTGTTGAGGGTCTGCGGCGATCATTATTCCCCTGATGATTTTACATACCCAGGAGAGGATCACGTACTTAAACCATCAGCTGTGCCTATGGTTTTTCCACATCCAATGAGGTATGTGAACAATATCTTTGTATGTGTCCTTTTTATTTGTAAAGCTGCCCTTACGAAAAGTAACAAAATAAAATGAAGTTTTGATGTAATAAAACCATGTTTTTAGTGGTTTACTTCCATTTGTATATCTACTGTTGTACTACAGGCACCATGTTTAAACTACGCCAGAGCGCATACACACCTCACACACCGGATGCCGTGCACAAGACAGTTGGACATAGTGGTGTATTAGAGGTAAAAAAAATGATATAAATACTGTTCGGTTTATCGCACAAACCGATCGTTTCGTGTCTTAGGACATCAATGTGTCGTCACGAGCCGCATGGTTTAATTTGGATTTGTCTGTGCATGTTTTTCTTACTCTCATATAGATTTTGACTGACAGACTGCAATGGTTGGAGTTCAAAATCATCATTTGTGTTCTACTGAACTCACCAACATCTTGGATAGCCTGGGGGTAAGCAGATAAACATCGAATTTTCATTTTTTGGTGAACTATCCCTTAAAGTGGTTAGTCTCATTAAATTTACTCCTCAGTAACTGACTCAAAAAGCATGCAAGGTGCCCTGCTTTGTCCCTGACAGGCTGATCAGGTCAGGTTAGGGTTGGGGCCTCATTAGCCTGTCAGGTTAAAACCGGGGCACCTTTCTGCAATGAAGAAGGAGTGTTTCTCAGAACTCTAATTGAAGCTTGTTTCCTTGCTCCTCCGTTTTCTGCCTCTGACCTGGAAATCGATTGAAGTCTGCCACCATGAAGGACATATCAATTCTCTGAACACACTGAGGAGACAATGAGAGAGGAAGCTTCCAAAAGAACTAAGAGCATCACATCTGAATCTTCTAATCATGCTCCATGTTGCCAGAAGCACTCTCCTCTAAAACATAAAACATACAATTCACTGCAATTTCCAGCTGAAATGAACAATAATGGCAATAAAACATCAACAAATTGTATTCATTTTCATAAGATTCATTGTTTCATTATGATTATAGGGGCAGAATATTGATTAATAAAAACTTAATTTTTGCACAGCTCCTTGCAAAATATTATGTTATGATCTCAAAACACTTTTCCATAGGGCATGGTATGTTGTACATTTTGATGTTTTCATAACATAACCGGCCATATGTATGGCTTTTCTGACTTGGCTCGCCTGGTACAGCATCGTGTCCGAGTCTCATAAAACACTGTTCTGTCATGACAACTCTGAGTGTTTGCCATGGTTATGACAATGTTGATATGTTTGGTCTTGGCGGAATAGATCTACTACGCTGCTGCTGCTTTTATTGCTGCTGCTGCAGAGCAAGTATGGGACTGCTAAAACATACACCACACGCTGCTGTGAGCAAGTAAGACATGCTGCTGCAGTACAATATAGCGTACATGAATTACCCATAACAGATCTATACAGGTGGAGCTGGGGAAGGTGGAGGGTTTCTGAAAGCGCACTGCACTGCTAAGGCAAATGCTACCCATGTATTTAAGTTTGAGCATAAAGCTCATTGGCTACTGATACAGAAGGAACAAATTAGCTGTGTCCTATAGATAATGATGTGATTACGAGCAGGTTGAGTTAAAGGACCTATTAGCCTGCCCATAGAGTTTCATGCCAGAACTTTGTGGCCCCGTCCACACAGAGACGCGTTTCAGTGAAACCGCAAAAAAATTTTATCGGATAGGCGTTTCGTCCACACGGATCCGGTGTTTTCGAAAGGTGAAACCGGTATTTTTTGAAGCCGGGTCCCAGAGTGGAAAAATTTGAAAACGCCGGCTTGGCGTTGTCGTGTGGACGGGGCAATCCGTATATTTTCTGAAACGATGATGTCATCACCCCACGTGTCGACCCTAGTCAGAGGCGCTAACACCACCAACAACAGCAATAGCCGACTACATGCTTGTGTTCGTGCTGCAGAAGCTACTGAACCAAAATAAAGTGTTCTTTCTAAGCTTTGCTAAAGTTTGTATTCAGCGCGCAAGGTTTATGCGCATGCTCACAGTCTTCTTTGCTGCTTTAAGTACATTTCTGCGGCAGAATTACAGCGCCACATAATGGTCTGGCATATATACTACATCGTTTTGACTCGTTTCAGTGGTTTCGTGTGGACGCAGATATTTTTTGAGACGAGGGGAAAAAAAGACCGGTTAGGGTAAGCTCCGGCTTCGTGTGGACGTAGCCTGTATGTAACAATAAAAGAGCTAAAAAAAACTTGTAGAAGCAAGCTAAAATGCATTTTAATCTCACATTAACACTATTGGTTAGGTTTAGGGTAGGATTTAGTGCAGGTGGTACATTATCGGGGGTGTGCCAGAAAACATGGAAGGAAGTGCTTTTGAGTACCACCATTTTTGAGGACTGGTTCACAGGGATAGGCTACGTTTACTTACTGGAGTAGGATTTTTCTCCGTTTCTGGTAAGATAGCAATCATGATGACAAGTGTGTTCTTTAATTATTAGGTGTGTAAAAGATCGCAGTTAATACGCGGTCCAACGGTTCAACACGCATGTGATTCGCGGATTGACTGCTAAATTTAACAATCATAGAGCGAAAGTTTATCATTTGGACGTGTTTTGTCTCACCAATTAACACATTCGAACGATTTTAAAAGCGGAAGAAGAGGCAAAAATCGGGACTTGCGAGCTGCGCACAGCCTCACACCACACTCACACAGAGAGAGAAACAGTGCTCGGACACCGAATTAATTCCTCTTTTGCGTTTACTTGCTCTTGAACGGACACATACACACATGATTATGTCAAAATACCTGTCTCAGCAAGTATTCTTTCGGTTATGTCAAAAGTGTTGACAAAGAGTATAGAACCCAAGAGGCGAAACTCTTATCCTTTCCTTTTTGGGCAACAGCCACTAGATGGCGCTCCAGTAGGGCGGCCGCCATTATGGGGTGAAAATGCCAACTGGACCATAGAATCCTTCACATCTTACGCACCCAAAATCGGCAACCAAATCAGAAGCGCAGTAGAACAGTTTTCAAATTAAGTCGTCATTAAATGTTATGGCACCTACAGTAAATGTTGTATTTCCTCCTGTAAAATAAACTGTTAAAAGGTTTTGATGATCACTAGTGATAGTATTTTATTCTGTGTTGTCATCATTCAGGTTGGATTTTAGCTTTAATGTACTTTTTTTTTAATTTATTTTTTTAAGAAAGCAGCTGATATTGCCACAGAAACTAGTGGACTGCTGAGTCGCTTTCATGCCAAAATGGAAACGCAGGGCAGCTGCTGGGCGCCGGTGTTGCAATGGAACAATCTATTGAGTGTCGCTTCTTGTTGTTTGTATATTCTTTGGTGTTGAGAAAGAAACAGTTGAGATAGAAACCGGATGTGTGTCAGATATTCGGTCCGTGCTTTCCTTCTTAAAGTGACAGCAGCCTTTGCTGTTGTCCTATGTCATTAATGTTAGTTAAAATCTCCAGTTGCTCCCTTGAGAACGAGACCAAAAAAGTTATGTGCACCCCTATACATTACTTTCAAATGTGATAGCATTTAATTTATGAACTGCCGTGATAGTATAACAACCAGCGTAATAAATGTTGTTAGTTTCACATTAATTTTTAAAATAAAACATGCTTTTAGCATCACTCATCGGACATTCACTTTGAAAATGTTCCGAAATGTGCAAGAAGCAGTGTAATATCATTTTGCAGAAATTTTTCAATGAATTGTGAAACCAGAAAGAGTTTGATTAGCGTTAAACAGTCATATAAGACACACACACAATGTATGCTAAACTCTCAGTGAATAATTAAGAGAAAGATGGGATAAAGTGTCAGTTTATCTCTTAATCAACACATACACACACACACAAAGTATTTTCAGGATACACACCCATCTAGTGTGACAGTGCTGAAAACATAAGGACAACACCTGATACCTGCCGACCAACTGGCGTGTACTTTTACACTCCCTCATCTCCCACCGCAGTCATCTGTTAACTAAGAAATCAGAAAAATACCCTGCTGTCTTTTTATTGCAAAATGTATTGTAAAAAAAAAAATCATTATGAAAAACAATGGGGGAACAAAACACCAGTTTGAAAAAAAAATCATAATGCTTTACCATTTTCACAGGATAGCAGTAGTGAGTTAGCAAAGCATATCAACCTGATAGCAACAAAAGCACATGCAAGAACATTTTGCATTACGAGGATCATCATTTAGACACAAGTATCAATGAGGTCATGGGAAAAACCGAGACTTCAGGACAGTGGAACTTAACACCACGTATGTGCCCTGTGACTTTCAGACTAGCTCGCTGAATTTCCATTGGTGTTACGGGTGACAACATCTTTTCTTATCCGTTTACATCACAATCGAGAGAGAATCATCAGATGACAAGAATAAGCAAACAAAATTTTTAATGTTTATTTAGCATTAGTATTTTTGTTTGTCTTTTTATGTACATGATAACACAGACACACGTGAAGTCATTATGAAAAAAAATGGGGGAAAAAAGACAACTCCTGCAAGCAGCTTTTAACAACTAATTCTACAAGGACTTGATCAAGAAACAGACTACAAGTGACAAAGAAAGGCATTGATGTACTTAAAGGGAACTGGAACATTGGTTTTAAATTATCAGTATATAAAGTGAAAGCTGGGCACAAATAGGCTCAAGCAACCCCATTCAAATGTACATGCATACATGTTTCACATATGAAATCACAATCTATAACCACTCACACATACACACAAACACAGCCTTTAGTGTTAGAGCCCTTCTGCAGCTTTCCTCTGTTGTTAACCATCTAATATTAATACTGAAAATCATACAAAACAAACAACTACAAAATAATTATAATGTTCAAAGTGTGCGAGAGTGCGTCACTGTTTCACCAGTCATAGCTATGATGCATTTGCAGCCCGTGTATTTTCAAGTATGGACAGTCTAAAACAGTGCTTGGCTGAAGAAATGCTTTAAGCCTCATGGTAAAAACAGTTTCCAATTTTTATGACTCCAGTAATTTTTCATTTCAGTTATTTTGGTTTTGATTCTTAAAGTTCTTAGGGTGATTTGCCGGTGTTGGTGTTTGGTGATCTGGGAAAAATATGGTTTATCTGAACAGTGGTAGAACATGACAGTGCAGTTCTAATGTATTATACAACACTTTTCAAGAACTGACAACCTTTATAACCTCCACATAATGCAAATAACTATGCCTACTGGCTTAAATATGTCCACAATTTCATAGTCATTCATAAAAGCTTCACTGTAACGTAGGTACCACTTTGTATTTTGATAAATCAAGTGCGTTTCAAATGTTGCGGTGCATTTAAAACAATTATACATTTCTAAAACAAGACTATTACTGGCAACAGTTCAGTCTGACATTGAGTTGTAAAACCAGCATGTGATTTTATAACAAGTTGTCCAGTGGCATTTAAAAAAAAAAAAAAAGGGCGAGAATGCACTTTAACGCACAAATAATTTGCAGAAGTTCTGTTTATTGCCACTTTAAAAACATTTTTTTTTTAAGTTGCACAACTAAATGTTAGATTGAAATGTTACCAAAAAAATATTGCCTTTCACAGAACGTCCGTTGATGAAAAGAAGCAGTAGAGCACCATGGGATATGTTAATTACAGTACCAAAATCCTCCAGGTCACTCTAGGCCTATTGATCTGTGGGAACATACAAGCAAACAGTCTTTTGCTTTGATAACAACACTAGTCTGATACGCGTTCTAATAAAAATGTAGTTTGTTTGGGACATTTTGAGACACACAGGCACTCACACATAAAAACTACTGTATAACCCTTCCCCTGTTTAAGCATGATTTGCTTAATGAAAGAAACTATACAGTAAAGATGAACTGAGTGCATGACTTAACCTAAACATCCATGAAGCAACAGAATAGTATGGGTACATGGCTTAATTGAAATAAAATGTATCATTTTGCTCATTTGAACCCAACAAGAGGACTATGTGAAGGGGTGTTACACATGATCTGCACCCTTCTGAAGAAACTAAAGTTGTGCTATCAATTCATTAAATGACACTAGATGAGAACAACAAAACAAAAGGGGAAAAGTGGTAAAGTAGTGATGTTCTAAGAATGTTAGTATACCAGTATACTGGCTCCAAATCCCAAATTATTGTAAATGGAAACAAGATTTGAAGTGCAACTATCCTCAACAAAGGCTCTAGCATTTTGCATAGCTAGCTAGCAATGTAGCAACTAGCAGCATTAGCTGAGGTTGTAAGTTAGCAAAGCATGCTAGACATCATTAAAGATTAAGGCAAGGCTGGCAACATAAACATTAGCAAATATGCTAGCTTGCTAATGTCCAATTAACATTGCTAAAGAAATGAAAATGGAGTAGGGACGGAGTGCGTGAGACATAAATATAGAACATAAATTAAATTCAATGCACAACAGTCAACAGTGCTCTGTGTGCAAAAAGTATGAAATTTCTATAAATAGATAGAGATTTTTGATGTATTTGGATGTAGTGAAACCTGATGCCCCATAATAGCTTCTTGTTAAAACCACAAATTTCTAAACTTCAGAACCATTGCTTTTTCCACAAGGATAAAATCAACATTCAGGACCATTGAACAACTGAACATTAACTCCATTCAATGGGAAAAAAACATCCTCAGGAGTTTTCCATTTATGTTTTCTGGTTTCCTTCCATTCTTCCTTACTTTGGCTTCCTACTTACAGTACATTGTTATAATGGTTGGTTTGTTTCTTTATTGACCCATGTATTTATTTCCTGGATAGGCCCTGCTCTGAGTGAAGAGTAGTTAATTCCTCTCTTTAGTAAAGCGTTAGTGTTGACTTCTCCTAGTGCTTTACTTTAGTTTCTTCTCTGTACTTCTAACATGGCCATTTTTTTTGTGCTTGCCATTTGGAATCCCATTATGACAGTGTCCATTCACCTTCTCCACTGGAGATGAACCGCGCCCCATGCGTGATTTGATGCACTTGCTTATTCGGTATAGGCAGTAGCCAAGGAGAAGCAGGCACACTCCTATCACCACGGCGACGTCTAATAAGAAGTACTGATAGGTGGGGATCTCGTAGACTGCAGAGCGGAGGTGATCGGCGCCACGGTGACGGAGTATATAGCTAATCCAGTAAACTGCCCGACTCACTGGATGACCAGGCTGATCTTTATGAATCTGAGACAGCAACTGTGCTCGCTCACGATACCTTAACAGAAAGAGATGGAGAGGTTTTTAGAACAAGTACATCACCAACAGGATGTTGATCTTGGCCACAAGATGGCACTGTACCATAGTTTCTCTTCCTAAACATAATTCTTCAGGTTTGAAGTTCTATGAACACAATCAGCAAGCAACTTAAACAAATCTGATCTTCACCTTTTGTGAATCTAATTCAAATCTATTAGTTAGTAATAAATCCTAATTAAAAAAAGGTATCAAGCAAGAAAGAAAGTCATACATGTACAGATTTTGAAAAATATAAGGTTAAGTAAATAATGACAGAGTTTTCATTTCGGGGTGAACTATCTCTTTAAAGGTGCAATATGTAAGAACTTTGCAGTAACATACCCAAAAACCACTAGGCCAATGTTATATATTTTGTTCACTTGAGTACTTATATCCCAAATGTTTCCAACTATTTGTAAATCATGAGAAAATTGCAATTTTAACCAAGGATACATGTGAGGAGTCGCCTGTCAATTGCGTCATACCCGCGTTACCCTCGGTTTTATTTTGTAGAAACCATGGAAACACCAAAGACGCCTTAATATATTACATGTTTTAATAGGCAAGGGAACATCTGTTTTTGATATATTTATAGACAGAAAACTAATTAGCATAATCAAATGCATCTTTATTTTTAGTAAGAGTAATACAGCATTTTCTCTTCTACATTACATTTTAAAATTAATTTCATGCCATTTATCAACACAAGCCATCCAGCATTTAATATGATATTCTAAAATCAATCTATCTTACTGCAGTGTGCAACAAGTATCTTACAGCAGCCACAGAGCGAATGCACAGAGTAACGTTAGAACATCATTTTCAACACACTCAAATGTATCTAATATGATAAACAGAGCTGTGTTACCTCATACTCATGACCGGAAAAGCGGAAGCAGCGCTGGTGACTGTGGCATAATAATAAAAGTTCTGCTGCTCGTGGCGTTGCATTCAAGTCTCGTTAACAATCGCTCCAGCGGCCTCGTTTAGCTCCCACAACACTCGGCCCTGCTCTGCTTCATACTACAGTAACATTAATAATCTCTATCCTGGTTATATTCTACCGGCTGTGAGGTGAAGACCACATGTCCCAAGTTTCCACACTCAAACTTGACGTCATCTAGCTACGCCTTTGTTTTGAATAGTTAACCTCTAGCAGCAAAAATATATTTTGAATAGGCCTCTGTTTTGAATAGGCCTCTAGCGACCTCTAGCGGACAGAACATTCTACATATTGCACCTTTAATACACCTAAAATCTCTAAAATTCAGTCTCTAGCAACTATTAAACTATGTTCCTCTTTGGCTCCATTGGATTTGTTAAAACACTATGGATCTGCAAATATTGACACAATTGCGGGGTCTTCAATAGGTCTTGTTTATCGTTAAACTTGAGTAACCCCAATTCCACAGTCATTAAAGATTAACCTGACTGTGTGTGGGTTTGGATTTGTATTACCTGTTTTTTGACCGACATTTTACAATGGCTGCAGATAGTGTGTGCGAGTGCTTAACAATGCACTTTATTCATTTTATACAGGCATTTTATACACAAACGAATTACCTTTTGTCTGTAATGACATTAACCATGGCAGTATAAAGGTCATCCTCACTCATTCTTTTCCACTCAAGCATTATGCCCATGCCTTTGGCTTGAACTCGTGTCATGGTGTCATAGTGATCTCCAAACAGCGGAACACCCACCACGGGCACACCGTGATACATGGCCTCATAGATGCTGTTCAAGCCCCCGTGGCTCAAGAAGGCCCGTGTGCTTGTCTGTCCTGTGGGTGAACAAGAGATACTATGTGAGAGAAAAAAAACTACAATTATATTGAAAAATGTGCAATTTACAAACAAATACTATAAATCCCTGAACATTTACCATATTTTCTGCATTGTACTCATCATTTAACTGTGGTATTTTAAGTGGGATCATAGTAACAACAGGGTTACTCTTTACCATGGTAACAACATGGTTTTATACAAACTGTTATTTCCTATGAAAAATACCATTACTAAAAGTAGATTTTACATTTTCAGAAGAAAATGCAAGTGGCCTTTGTCTTGGTGGCACAACCTAGGGTGTTCTGGGTGGTTATTGGCCCATAAAGATCTCAACTTATGACATTCTGTCTCCATTTTAACTCTAAGTAACTGATTTTCCCATTTTATCATCTGTCAGTCTGATTGCTTAGAAAAGTAAAGGCACACCTGTCATTGATAAGCGATTAGATGTATAATTCACGTATAATGCATAAACAATGTGAGATGAGTTACACACCCAAAATCAATATTGGGGTTTTGTATTCAGGAAACAGTGATGTGCGCCTCACCAAATTCCCAAAACTATAAAGTAAAAGTCCCATAATTCTACTAAAAATTAAAGTTAACAAGCTTGATCTAATAGTAAGCAGTTTTACATTCAGTTGATTCTGTCTGAACATGATCCAGTCCTGGCCTTTACATTCGTTCCTCCCTGTGCATGCTAACACTTCTTCCTCTGAATGAGTCCCAGTGAACAAAGACTTTTATTGACCATTTCAGAGTCGCTAGTTGTACATTAGCTCATCTAGTACTCTCATATCTCTTTAAAAATACATTTAAATGACACATAGGAAAATCAAAGGGACATTTGCATACTTTTTTTGTAAATTTGCCTGAGGTTTCTCACAGATAGGATGAGGTGTGTATCACTTTCTCACTGGTACTGACATGAAGCAGAACTGTTTCATTTTATGAATAAAGCTGCATACAGTTTTTTCATGACCATGGGTCACTGATCTTGAAGTTCAGTCCAGCTGAACCTCAAACAAGTAAGTGTTTGTGTTAAACTGCTGAGGGTCCTCAGAGAAGAAATGCCTTGGGTTCATCCTGTCTATCGACTTTGTGTGTCAGACTTTTTTCTTGTTGTTATCTCTAGTCGAATGAGCAGACCAGACTAATGGAAGACCAAAGCACAGGATGTATCAACTAGGTCATTCAGAGAACAGGAAGTGTTGCGGACAGCAGAAAGACAGTGAGAGAAAGAGAGAAAAGACAGAATGATGGAGACAGAAAGATCCTCTGTGACCTCAAGCCCATGGTGCACAATGAGACAGAAAATCATTCACACAAACAAACACGCAGGCTTTGTGTCCTCTGATACAACAGAGACATTATCCAAAGAGATGCAGAAAAGAGCAGTGAGGAGGATGAGCTCTCTCTCTCTCCCTTACACACACACTAATAAAAATAATTTTCTAAATAAGCTTTCCATTAAAAATCTCTAAACAGCCTTAAAACAAGGTATAATTTACTTGAGAAGCAAAACTGCATAAAAGTTTGGATCAAGATTTGATCAAGTCTTTTGATTTTGACTTCCTGATTTACAGGAAAACAGGGATATTTTGAAATACTATTACAATTTAAAATAACTGTTAATAAAAAAAATGTAATTTATTCCTGTGATGGCAAAGCCGAATTTTCAGCAGCCATTACTCCAGTCTTCAGTGTCACGTGATCCTTCAGAAATCATTCTAATATGCATATTTGGTGGTCAAGAAACATTTCTTTACAAATATTAAATATTATTAAATATTAAGGATTCTTAAATGAACAGAAGCACAGCATTTATTTGAAATACAATACTTTGTGAAATGAAAAAGTCTTTGCCACTTTTGATCAATTTAATGTATCCTAGCTGAATTTATTTAAAGTATTAATGTCTTTTAAAATATATAGTGTATAGAGGTCTGGAACAAAAATTCCTTTGTTTTTACAGTGCAGAGGGAACATGCAATGTTAATTCAAATGTAATTTTATTAAGTGAGAGATAGGACGTATACTTACCCAACAGGTCGTTCTGTGGCATCCAGTCCACTAGTTTAGTATTGTTGCCAAGATTGGGGGGAGGAACTCCGGAGAACCTAAGAGAGATTAAATTCGGTAAGATACAGGTAGCTCATTTTTTAAAACATTAAAAACCTTTTAGGTCATCTAGGGCTAGTGAATGAGACAATCATCAGCTGACAAGAATGAAGAATTTGATAGTTATTCAAAGCATTATAGATACACTGTGAGATCAGGGGAGTGAGGTACATCAAAGACATAGAGTATGAGAGAGACAGAGACCAAATATTTTGCATGCATAGATTAGTTTAATAATAAAGCTTACATTCAGAAGGCAAATAAAAAGCAAAAGATAAAAGATGATCAACCAGCACCTATCAACCCCTCAGCTTCCTTCAGAGCTTATAAAGGCTACAAAGTGCAGTACTGCATGCCATATTTAAACATATATAAACAAGAGCAATAACCATTATACTTTTGAGCATGTCACTGAATGCAACATGAAACTGTATTCAAAACCCATTTGACTATGTAAAGTGACAGATTTCCAAATAAAACAGCAAAAACTATGTAGGATGGGACCTGGAAGTTGAAGTCAATTACTGTGGTAACAATTGGTATAGAAGTATAGATTTTCCTACAACAGTCGCCTAAAACAATGGCAAAATATCTACAGTATAATGCTATTGGTTAGCAGTTTTTGCTGACCACATGGCCTAGGTGACATCAGCGGAAAAGGAAATTAATATCAGATTACGACGACAAACATTTATTCTTTAGAACAACATGCACTGATGAACTGTACTCAAGAACACCAGGAACACACTACTGTTCAAAATTTGGGGTCGGTAAGGTTTTTTTTAAAATGACATTAAATACCTTTTTTTCAGCAAGGATGCATTTAATTGATGAAAAGTGACAGTAAAGACATTTATAATGTTACAAAAGATTTATATTTAAAACAAAGGATTTTTTCCTATTTTCTATTCATCAAAGAATCTTGAAAAAAAGTATCATGGTTTCCACAAAAATATAAAGCAGCACAACTGTTTTCAACACCGATAATAATAAGAAATGTTTGTGATAAGAAATGTTATGCCGAAAGTCACATGAACAAACAGAAAAACCAGTCTCATTGCATTCTCTTAACGGAGAAAGTGTTAATGGCAGTAGTACGAACTGACAACGATCTATGGACTTCTAAGGTAATCATCTAACCTAGATAGTATTGTTGGCATTTTTTCGATTTAAATCTCTAAATGTTAGTGAGAAGAATTAAAAAAAAAAAAAACTTTTACACATCAAACTGCATATGCGATGGACACTGTTTATGATCATCTTTGCTCGCTCCTTTGAAGGTATGTTGAAAAAAAAACAATATATATTTAACAAAGCAAATGCAAAAGACCTGAACTGGAAGCGATGCAGCCTGTTTTACAGAATATGCAAGTTTGTTGCATAACCCCCATTAGAAAGATTTCTGAAGGACCATGTGACTCTAAAGACTGGAGTTAGAAAATTCAGCTTTGCTTTTACATTAAAAAGTTACATGATAATATACTAAAAATTGTTATTTTAAATTGTGATATTTCACAATATTACTGTTTTACTGTATTTTTGATTAAATAAATGCAGCCTTGGTGATCATAAAGAATTCTTTCAAAACCATTAAAAAAAACTTACAGACCCCAAATGAACTTTTGAAAGGTATGTGTTTTGAGAAATTAAATAGCCTGGTCAACTGTAATTTCACGTTGGCTTTAAGAAATAAATACTGTAAGTCTTTGGATATCTGCTAAATGACTAATTAAACCAACAACAATAGTTCTTCAGTGAAGATTACATGAAGCCTTTGCTTTAAAGTCTGGCTTAAGACTTAGTAAAGGTCCGGGTTATGTCTTCTCTGTCACTGGTAGGCAAACGCACATAGGGCCATTATGCGCCATACCTAATGACAAACATTCTACAGTTACTAAGAAACCTGACAGCAGTCAGTGACTCTAATTACCATTACTAAAACTAAAACGTATGCACATGTCAGAGAGAAAGAGTTCAGACCATATGTTCATGACGTAACAACATGGTATATTTTTGTGGATTACTGGAGCGTGTTTGTCTATCTGTACATTGTATTTAGCTGATATGTGTGTGTTCCCTGGGCATTTCTACTCCCAACAGCATCCTCGTTAGTAAAGTCTTGCCATGGCACATTTGCATGAACACAAGAAAGCAACTGAGATTATATGGCATGACTACAGGAGTCATGACAATATGAATGCCTATGGCAACAAAAGGTGCTGCTATTTATAAACATGTAGTCGCAATTAGGAAAAGATAAAGAGGAAAGAACTATCTTTTTTTTTTTTTTTTTTTGTAGGCATAAAGAAACAAAATTCCATCAATGAGATATTGAAAGTTTACTTGCACTTGTGACATATTTTACACTATATCTAATACGGCATCACCTCTCAAATCCTAAACTAGGGCCCCCTATTTTAATGATCTAAACACAAAGTGTAAAGCGCACGGCGCAGGTGCACTCAGGGCATGTCCAAATCCACTATTTTAACGGCGGAAAAGCGGTCCGTGCGCCAGGGCGCATTTTTGAAATGGGTTGTCCCTATTCTTGTAATGAGTAATGGGCGTAACGTTCAATAAACCAATCAGAGTGTCATCTCCCATTCCCTTTAAGAGCGAGATGCGCTCGCGCCATGGCAGATTGCTATTTACATGGCGGAATTTGTTGGCGGAAAAGCTGAACACTTTTCAAGCGAAGAAACCGATCTGCTTGTGCGCGAAGTTAAAGCGGGCTTGCAAATGCAGGCTTTCAAATAGCTCCACGCGATGAGTCAGTTAATATATATGTGTGTGTATTGGCACGATTGTTCAATTAATTAGCCAATTTCGTTCATCATTATAAGTAGTAATAGGCTGAATTGAAAATAAGTAGCCTAATTCTAATACACGCAATGACTATTCATCATTACATTTTTATATTTATGTAGCCTACACAATAATATTCTTTTACACAGTAATCCTTTTGTTTTTAATATTTGGCATGTTTGTGTGATGCGCATCCCTGTGTGTAATAAGCAAAGTCAACGCGCACTTTGGACGCACCCAGAGGTGCAGTTTCTACCAACGCGCTCTAACAAAAAAATATTGCGCCATTGACTTTAGACTAGGTTTGAGTTGGTCTATGGCGCAGTCTATTTTCAGCTCCTTAAAATAGCAATGCGCCGACAATGTGCCTGAACACACTTCTTTTTTAGACCAGCACGCCCATGGGCGCACCAACTGGCACAAATGCATTTACTAATTTAAGGATGTGGCGCTGAACGGGAAAACGCGAACGGCGCCGGACGCAAACTAGCAAACACACTTGCGCTGCACCTTGCATCGCATTGCGCCAGGTGTATTATAGGGCCCATGGTGTTCATTTTAGTAGTCTAGGCTAAATAGTTTACCAATTTACATAATGTTCTTGAAAACTATTATACCAAGCAGCAGCCCCCTATATTTATGATTAACAATCAATTGATTAATTAGTTATAAACTCGTTGCTATGAATACAGGTCCCATCAGTTGTCTTCCTATGAATGACTTGTTTGTCATTGAGTCAGTGTTGCTGATGCAAAATAGGCCCTTCGTTACCAAACACCAAATAACTAAATTAGGATACAATTATGAGTCATTCGTAAACTGTTAAAAATTAAACTGTTGGTTACTTTAAAACTAACCTTCATCTGGGAGATCACAGGGATATGTGAATATTTGATCTGTTAAATCCACAATATGTAAATTTTCGCCGCTAGAGGTGGCTTATCCTTGATTGTGTGGAATTATGGGAGGTGTCATTTTCATGTCTACAGCCAGTGGAAAAGAGTCAGGATGGGACTCGGGCAGAAATCATGTTCATCATGTTAACGTTACTGAGGTATGAAGCAGAGCAGGGCCGAGTGCTGTGAGAGCTGAACGAGGCCGCTGGAGCGATTGCTAATGAGAGACGAACGCGACATGCCTCGAGAGCAGCGGAACTTTTATTATGCCACAGTCGCCGTTTCTGCTTTTTTTGGTTTAGCGTATGTGGGGTAATGCAGCGCTGTTTATCATATTAGATGCATTTGTGTGTTGAAAGTTGTTATAATGCTACTCTGCGTTCACTTGGCAGCTGCTATGAGACAATTGTTGCGTACTGCAGTAAGCTTGATCATATATTAGTCATGGTAAAACATGGTACTTGCAGTAAATCAGGAAAATGAGATTTAATCAAGAAGCTATATAACATGATTAGTTTTCAGTCGATTAATGAATCCAAACAGTTTCTCATACTTAATGCAAATATTATGTAATGCATCTTTGGTGTTTCCATGTTTTCTACAAAATAAAACCAGATATCGAGGGTAACACAGATATGATGTCATTGATAGGCGATGCACAGACACAGCCCGTGTCCTGGTTAAAATTGCATATTTCTCTGGATTTTAACATTCTTGGAAACATTTGGGATAATGTAAGTACACAAGTCAACAAAATATCTAACGTTGTTCTATAGTGGATTTGGATATTTGAATCCAAAAATCCTACTGTACATATTGTGCTTTTAACTGGTAGCATATGTCAGATTTATTGCATGACTCAGGCAGAGAAAAGCTGGTGCTATCAAACATTGTTTACTTAATCAACTGAGTCAGTGTAATATATATATATATATATATACACAACATTTCTTTCATGGCAGGAAATTTGTGCTGGTTGCTCTTTTCCATGCCATTATTACTCATGGGGACTGAGGCTTTCAAGCTTCAAAAAGGTTACAAAATTATCATAATTACAGTATTAGTAATGTTGTTCTATATTCATAGCAAAGTTCAATTTTGGTCAATTCCTCACACAAAACAATCATATGGTTTCAGATGACTTGGAACATAGCACATAATATGAACTACTTTTAGATAGTCCCCATTCATTGTATTTAAAAAAGGAACCAGTACAAATCTTTAAAAATTCCAAGTCATATAAGTTCATAACATGAGTAAATAATGATAGAAGTGTGATTGTTGGGTGAACTACTCCTATTATACACAATTCCTATATAATTTAAGGTGAGAGTATCAAAGGCAATTTGTATACCATTTTAGAGATCATTTGTCTCTGAGCACATTGTAATGAAAGTGTATTTCTGAAAGTCTTAAACACAACATACCACAGTATAAAATTATGATCAGAGTAATGATTACATAATCTTTTATAGATTGTCTTTTTAAAATTTTAATTTCCCTGGATTATGCCCTGTGAACTACCATTACATCTCGAAGGATTAAGTGTCCCTCCACCTCCAAATAAGGAAGAAGATTTGTTAGGATTTATTGGGGTCTCCAATTTGGAGATAAAGTTACTTCTTCAAAAAACAAACACACTGACATCATTTCTAATTATTGACAACTCTCTCAGTATAACAAGTGAGTCTATACATGCTATATGACAATCTTTTAGTCTGAAATTAATTCATGAAGTTTTGCATTTATAAAACCATTAGAAAGTCCAACAAACCATCAGATCATTTTGAATGAGGGTTTACAAAGGGAAAACAAAATAGATAGTTGTAGCCACAGGCTTATCAGTGGCCCACCACCATATCAGTTGCCAATGGATACTTTGTGATAGAAAAAACTTTAATGGAATGATACGCAGGTGATCTGATCTGTTGGTAAAATGGTTCACCGATCTCATGAATGAAAGAGTGAATGGCAGTACCTCCAGATGACTCTCTGGGGTAGACGGCTCAAGGCTCCTGCAAGTTTCTGAGCAATCTCATCTGACAGATACTTCACTCCTGCACCAAACGACACCACCACGAAACCATGTTCATCTGTATCCTTCACCCAGGCTTCAAACTCCTGTACACACAGATCGAATACAATACAGTTCAACAGTCCATCTATGAAATTTGTGCTGACTATATTTGCAAGACACAGCAATTCAACATTATATGGAAATCAAAAGCCAGACCAAACAATTCAAAGGGTTGCATATGTTCCATGGTAGATGTTCACGTGGTAGCATATAAATTGAATCAACAAAAGTAATTTCCTGATTGGTAGAAATTCAGTATCAGTGTTCACCAGCACATTGAAACCTAGTTTGTCCGAGGGTTAAAGGCATTGCTTACAACTGTCAATTCTAAACAAGTGAAAACATTTTGTTCATATGGTTTTAAGGTGTGGACGTGTCTCAAGCTACTTTACCTTTGTCATAGACATACTGCATGTTTAGGAATCCCTCAACCTGAAACATTCATGATCAAGATTTCTCAAAACCTGTTTTTCCTATTTTGTCAACCACAGAGAAATGGCATTTTCAAATAGCACCAATAGTTATGTCACTACTATGGAAAATAGAATAAACATGGTGTACAAATGTCAGTGTCTTTTTTTAAGCTAGACTTTAGACCAGGTGTGTCAAACACATTTTAGATTTATTAAACCTTGGCACATCCACAGAGAGCAATCTGGAGCATATAAAGTGCAGAATGACTTTATTCTGCCTTAATAACCAACACTGGAACTTAGATTACATATACATGTAGTTAACAAAAAAAATAAATAAATCACAGAATATTAACCAAACAACACTGGTAACACAAGATAACAGTCATATAAACCACCTAAAGCAGAACATTACCACAAAGTTAAGCCTAAAAGAAGACACTGTGTGGCTAATATTGAACGCCAAAGTGGAAAAATGACAAAAAAAGACAGTTTTGTGACAGTGGTGTCACCCAAAGATATTTTGTTATTTAAAAACGTGTTCTGTCATCACATTCAACACATCTCCAACGTCACCTGATTAAAAAAAAAAAAAAAAAAAAAACTTCATAGGCTATGATGAATGCTTAAGAGTTATGATAATAATTTAATAATGGGAATATTTACTGAGACTGTTTATGAACAGATGTATTCAATCTTTTAACTTTGTGAACCTAATGTTGATATCACGTCAGTAACCTAGTAACTTTCACACAATATGTGCCATAGGTTGCCATAAAAAGGACATGGAGTTACTATGTGTAAAGCACTGTTTACATGGAGCAAACATAACCAGAAGTTCATCCACTTAGAAAACCTATTCTCAAACAAACACACACACACAAAGATTATTTAAACAGATTTATAGCTCAAATTATAAAGTTAAGTGCTGTAAAAGTGTTGGTTCGTATTTTGGGATTTAGCGTTTGATTTTTATATTAAACATTGCTTTAATATCAGATTTTATCTGTCATTTGTTGAATGAGTAAGGCTTTGTGTTAGCATGTTAGCATCTATGAAAGCTTGACTGAGGCCTGTTACAATATTAGCAATGCAATTTTCAAACTGAAAGTGCATTATGGTAAGCAAAAAGTGCATTGTTGTGTCTGTAGTGCAATTTTTAGCAGAAATAAAATATAGGACTAATGAAAGTGTTAGCCTTTTGTGTTAGCAGTTAGCATAGCATCAGAATGAGTGGGGTTTTGTGTAAGAACTGCTTTCTTGCTGTCTGAAGCAGTCCAGCTGCAGCTGAACAGCCTGCATTGGCCTGGCACTGACTGTCCGCTCCTCACACACTGGTCTCAGTGTCCTTCATACACACCCGACAATGGGCACATTTACACACACACACTCTGCACTGACAAACACACTATTTGCATTATGGCTCCACAGCATACAATGAGGCCATTTGGGTGCTTGGTATTCCAAAAGTGCAAGCTTAGGCTCAGAACCCCCCACTCCTATTCAATGGACAGCTCCGCGCAATCACCCGCATTGATAAGAATGGCCTTTGTGAGCATAACGCCCTTATGGCAAAATCAAAACTTCATATCATTTTGGGTGAAATCAGACTGAACACAGAGGTAATAATGACTTAAATACACTGGATATTTTCTTAATGTTTATATAGCCACTTGCATATTGCACATTTTCACCACATCAGGCCTAATGAATATTAAAGTGGAAGGTGGACCTAGGTCACTTGTTAGTAGAGGGAGTGGGTTGTGGCATTTGTGAGGCTGAAGATCAAATGAAAATGAGGTTCCTGCGTCAGTTGATCCCCATTTCATGACGTAATTTTCTTGGCATTCATGAACACGAGTCAAAAGAACTGCATGTGTGCACAATGCATTTACTGAAAGAACAAGGAAACTTTGGAACAGTAATTGTAACTGTATCCTAACAGTCGATTGTTGAGCAGACAAACACATGTTGGTATTTAAATTGATCCAAATGTACTGTTTATAAGCTTGCCATTTAGAATGTGAACTAGTAGACAACAAAAAGAGTGATAAGGGATTGCATCGGTATTAAAATTCTATTTTGAAATTAATGAACAATAAAACACTAAGATCACTCATTGTAAATGCTGAATTTAGGCATCACTTTATAATGTACAGTATGAAAAATAGATATTCATTATGGTATTTGCTAAAGATTACATTTTTTTAATGTTATTAAATTATTAAAGAAACACTCTCAGTAAAGTTTATCAGTCATATTATTATTATTATATTAAAGTTCGGGGCAGTACCCTTGGCCCCCTCATTTACATGTCCGCCCCCCATATTTCTGATTGTTTCAAATAAAAAATTAAAGATTTGTTGAATTGTTACTATAACTGATTGAATGACTCTTTTCAAACTGGTTTTATTTTTGTCCCTTGTTTTGTCTTCTTTGTACCTTAATTAACATGTGGTGATGCACAAATTTCAATATTATGCTTTTCCAGTAAATTATGAAAAGATGAGCGAGTAGGAGAAAAAATGGCATCTACATCTGAGCCTACTTTACCTTCCCAGGACTAAATCAATAGCGATTAATGAGTGCAGTATCTGCCTGTTTTTCTAGTGTTCTGACCTGGTTTTTTTACTGAGGATGCCATGTGAACACTATGGCGTTTCATTTGAAGAAGCAGGAACACCACATTTCTTTCTACTTCTGCATAGGAAATTAGAAGATGGTCACTGTTCTGTCTTTTCCCTCATAGAAGTTTTGGACACCGGATGTCTTCCCAAACATGAGTCTCAAGACTGTAAAAGATAATGGGTCTCATTCATGAAACACGAGCAGAACAAATTTTTGTGTAAATCGTGTGTAAAGTGGTTCTGGCGTAAATTTTCGGATTCATTAAAATATTCGTATTTTCCAAATGTTAGTTGGTACGAAAGAAATCTACACTTGCTCCCAGCCATGCGTAAATAGTGCATTTAACATCCGAATGTTTTGCTCATTAATAAGGCTGCATTTTAATTCAACTTAATAAGGTACATATTTACACAGCATTTTGAAAAAAATATTATATATAGTAATTACATACGTTTTTTTCTTTTTACTTTTATTGTGAGAGCCAGTAATAGCATCTGCAAACGGAGCACTTTAATCAAATAATTAATTGATTTCAAATAATGGCCCCTTAATTGTTATGGAAATTGTTTCCTAAAAAATGATCCACATCCGTAAGACCTTTGCTCATCTTCGGAAACAGATTTAGATATTTTTGATGAAATCTGAGAGTTTTTTTTATCCCCCATAGAAAGCAACATAATTACCACATTCAAGGTCCAGAGAAGTAGTAAAGACATCGTTAAAATAGTTAAAATAGTTAACCTTAATGTTATAAAGCAACGAGAATACTTTTTGTGCGCAAAAAACAAAACAAAAATAAGTTTTTTCAACAATTTCTAGTTTTCTGGACCTTGAATGTGGCAAATGTTACTTTCTATGTGGAATAAAAAAAACCTCTCGGATTTCATCAAAATATCTTAATTTGTGTTCCGAAGATGAATAAGGGTATAACGGGTTTGGAAAGATGTGAGGGTGAGTAATTAATGACAGAAATTTCATTTTTGGGTGAACTAACCCTTTAAGGTTTCTCGGGAAACTCTAACAGTAGTTCAGGTACAGAAATTAAAATAAAATAACACTTCATAGTCTGCACTGTATAAATTAAATATTGTCTACTTCTTATTATAATTACAAAAGTTATTCAGTCAAGAGTAGTGAGTGATTCTTTGTCTTTTGCTGTTTGATTAACATAGACAGCAGCAGGAATATTACGCTGCTGTCACTTTAAGACTTAATGTACTGATCCAATATATTTTAGTGGCCCCCTCATTTTAAGATAGGACCCCACAAAAATAAAATTCTGGCTAAGCTACTGCCTTAGATTGGTAATATAAGGTACATCTATGGACCTTTACAGGTAAATAAGATACATAGATGACCCTTTAATGGTACTGCCCCAGTGATAAGTGATAAGGTGTTCATGAATGCCAAGAAAATTACGTCACGAAATGGGAATCAACGTAGCAGGAACCTCATTTTCATTTGATCTTCAGCCTCACAAATGCCACAACCCACTCCCTCTACTAATTTTTGCACATTTTCTCTGACAGTGAATGCTATGGTGGCTTAGCAGTGCATAACACAATGAAATTAAAAAAGCAAACATAAGTTAACACAGCAAAGTTAAGCCACAACACAGCAGAATCAAGCCATGACACAATGGAATCAAGCCACAACAAAACGTTCCTTTCTCAGCCATCATAGTGTTGAATGTTAAAGCTAACATTCATGCTAGCAATTCAAGCGTCCATAAAAAGTACAGGTACAGTAAAAAAGGTTCAAAATTTGGATCATTCCCTACAGTATAATGCCAGAATGTTAGCATTAACACATCCTCTATGGTGGCCAAGAAACATCAAACAATGCGCTGATTGCACAATAGGCGGCTGTGTGTGAATTGGCCCATATGGGAAGTTCAGTATTGTGGCTTGGCTCATTCAACTCTAACTGTGCCATAGATATGGATGACTTAATTTAGCCTTATAGTGGTAAACTAGCATTTCCATTGTGTTTTGACTTGGTTCCACTCGGTGTTAACTTAGCTTTTTACATTTTGTTATGATGTGCACTACTGGGCCAGCCTATTATGGTACCGGTAGCTTGTGCATCCCTTAAAGTGAGTAGTAGGAGTAAACATAGCAATGTTTAGAGAATGTTTTAAATATAATAGCAGTGGTTTCTTACCTGAGGCAAGGGGCTGGGGGGTTTGGTGAGGATGCCCCCTACATACACAACATGTGGCAAAGTGGGTCGTGGAAATTCCAGTGCCAGGTCAGTACACAGCATCCAGAGTCGACTGTTCTGAACCAGATCATGCATGGACACCGATGGCTGGATGTTGTACTTCCTCATGATGCGATCATACTTGGGTAGAACCAGGAACTGGACACCAAACCTGGAAACCAGGTACACTGCTGTGTTAGTTACCCGTTGCAACAATGACATACGGTCCGTTAGTAGAGAGTTAAATTCTGGGACGTAAGACAGAGGTGCTGGTGCCCCAACTTCAGCAGGGTACCACAATCCTGTGCTGAATACTGCGTACTGGACACCCAGGATGTGAGCTATGACAAATCCACACATCTCATTGGGATCAACAAGCAGGAGGTCAAAATGTTCATGTTTTAGCTGCTCCATGACAGAAGCACTCCCAACAACGGCATCACAGTTTTGAGAATAGTGGTCCAGGATGTCAAAAAGCTCCAGTGCTGTGAGACGCCCTGAAAAGATGTTGCGAACTTTTGATTGGAGGAAGTCATCAGCTGAGGTGCTGTTAAAGATTCCAGGGTAGCGCTGGAGACGATAATGGTTGGAAGGTGGGATCTCCCGACCTTCGGAGACCAGGAAAACTGTCTCGTGGCCCTCTGCGTGGAGAGCAGAAGCCAGGGTCTTAAAGATATACAGGTGGCTCTCAAACATAATTGGAGGAACTACCACTATCTTAGCTGCCCAGGAGAAATTTGTCGCTAAACACCACATTAATGTGGCAAGCAGGAGAAAGGACTTCATGACTGCAGAAAGAGAGAAAGAAAACATTATTAGTGACTCTTGTCTATTATTAACCTTACTGAGCAACTACATAAATCAGAACATTGTTTTAACATCTTAGCAATGCTAAGCAATTCTATGTCCAAACTGAAAGTGCATTATGGTCTTCTGTTAGTACTGTAGTGGAATTGTTATCACAAAACAATAAATGGAATTAATGGTACAGTATATAGTGCTAGCCTTTTGTGTTAGCTGCTAGCATACTCTCAAAATTATTTTTTTGATTCCGTTCACTTTATTTAAACAATATATTTTGATTTAACACACTTGTTTCTAATTCAAACATGATTCAAAATGACTTGAAATGGTTACTTTTTGGGATAACTCAATGTTTTCATTTTGAAAGAACAGGTACTGTAGGTCAAAAATGAATTTTGCTGCTTGTTCAATTTACTTAAAACAAGTTCACTCAACACAATTCTTTCATCAAGTTTAACATGAATGACTACATGAATGATTTTAGTTGTTTCAATAGCATCATTGAAAATAGGAACAGGATTTCTGCTTCACATCATGCTTTGCACGGTACTGGATAGGGAGCATATATGATGAAATAAAGTGATATTTTATGCATTTTTATTCAAGATGATAAACTGGAGAGACTTGTTAATGTTCTATTATGCTGGTATTTAAAAGAGTTTCTGTTTTTAGGGGGTTACCATTGTGGTGAAGTGTAGACCATGTGTTAGGATGAACTTAAATTGTTTTAATAAAGTAATTTAATAAAGCCACTGCTATGAGAACGCAAAATCAATGACAGTGGTTCCATGTGATCGAAACATGTTATTTCTACTCAAATACTTCAGGTAGGATGAACTTGATTGAAACAAGTTATTTGGACATGTATATTTATGTTTCAGTTTACTCAATTCAATTAAGTTCATCATACATTATTATTATTATTATTATTACAAGTATTTGAGTAGAGATAACATGTTTCCATTGTGTGGGACCACCATCCATAACTGAATTAAGTATTATTTTTTTTTTTAGCCTCAGAATGACCTGGAGATTGTTTACATAATTAACTACTAAAAATAACAACATCTGACTCATTAAGTACTAAAAAAATAATTGTTTTTAACTGTAATTGTTAATGATTGTTGCTAATTTTACTGTGTTTGAAAATTTTATGAGCTCTGACCATTCACCTGAATTACAGCTCAATAACAAAGCCTTCGCATAGTCATAAAAGTGCAAATTTTCTAAATCATCAAATGGATAGCATTTAGAACCAGAGACTGATTCAGCCCGCATGACCAGGACCCACACTGTGTACTCTGTGTGTCATAGCAAATGTGCGTCATGACTGAGGTTGTATGTATGGGCCTATAACACTGTAGATTATTTTCTCTATTATAATTACCAAGGTTCATTGTGTAATCTGTAAGCATACATATAAGTCACTTTACCTGTACATACATATTTCACACAAAATAGCCACCTTGTGCTCCCAACTATACTGAAAAAAACTATACTCTAATTATTAAATGATATCCAACTATACTGAAAAATGTATGGGTTTACTGGAAGTCCTGTTTGTTTTTCCAAATTTGATCTTTAGAACTGTTAATCAAGGAAAGTTACCCCACACTCTTTTCAACAAAATGAACACAAGGAAGAATTATATTTCATAATTTTTATTTACATGCAGAACGATATACAATAATGAACAACAATATTTACATATATATACACACTACTGTTCAAAAGTTTTTGAATCGATTGAATAAAAGAGAGAGTTTTAACTGAATTGTTTTTGTTATTAAAGTTTAAATCAGAGACATGAAACATCTCTGTTTTAAAGGAATAGTTCACCGAAAAATTAAAACTATCCCATAATTTATTAACCCTCAGGCCATCCGAGGTGTATATGACTTTGTTCTTTCAGCCGAACACAGTCAGAGTTATATTAAATAATATCCTGGCTCTAATTATTAAATGATATCCAGCTTTGTAATGGCATTGAATAGTGCCCCGAGTTTTTGAATCTCCAAAAAGCGCATCTATTCATCATAAAAGTAATCTAATTCTAGTGGGTCAATAAATGCCTTCTGAAGCGAAGCGATGGGTTATTTTAAATAAAAAATATCCATATTTAAAACTTTCTAAACTATAATCAGTCTTCCAGCAATGGCTGTACACACACGTTCACAAGAGAGATGTATGACGTTGCTCCTCTTCTATCAAAATCCTTCAACATTTTTCTTTAAAACTTCTCATTTTAGAATTCTAATTTGTGACCGCCATTTTATTTTGCTCTATCCTCTGCGCTTCCACATTCATCACTTCTCACATAAGCTTGCGCTACTCCTACATCCTACGTCGGGTCAGAGGTCACCCTTCTGCTGGAACTCGACAATCTCATGAACAAGAAAAAAGATAGTCCTGGGAAGATTTGAGGGTGAGTAAATTATGGGATAACGTGAACTATCCCTTTAAAAATTTAATACCTCTAAGTCTATTCTAATTACATGTTTCTCGAGAATAATTAATGCCCAAATAAAATGATTCACAATTTTGCTTAATGTAATATCACCAAAAAATTACTGTGAAGTATATATATATATATATATATATATATATATATATATATATATATATACACTACCACTCAAAAGTTTGGGATCGGTAAGATTTTTAATGTTTTTAAAAGAAGTTTCGTCTGCTCACCAAGGGTGCATTTACTTAATTAACAATACAGTAAAAAAAGTAATATTGTGAAATATTATTACAATTTAAAATGACTGTTTTCTATTTGAAAATATTTTAAAATGTAATTTATTCCTGTGATGCAAAGCTGAATTTTCAGCATCGTTAATCCAGTCTTCAGTGTAACATGATCCTTCAGAAATCATTCTAATATGCTGATCTGCTGCTCAATAAATATGTAATGTGTACAATTGTACAAAATATTTGTGTACAATATTTATTTTCTGGATTCTTTGATGAATAGAAAGTTCAAAAGCATTTATTTGAAATATAATCTTTTGTAACATTATAAATGTCTTTACTGTCACTTTTGATTGATTTAATGCATCCTTGCTGAATAAAAGTATTCATTTCTTTAATTTCTTTTCAAAAAATTTATTTTCAAAAAAAATAAAAATAAAAATTCTTACTGACCCCAAACTTTTGAACGGTAGTGTAAAATGTTACAAAAGCTTTGTATTTCAGATAAATGCTGTTCTTTTGAACTTTCTATTCATCAAGGAAACCTGAAAAAAAAAAAGTACACAACTGTTTTCAACATTGATAATAATAACAAATATTTCTTGAGGATAATCATCATATTAGAATGATTTCTGAAGGATCATGTGACACTGACGACTGGAGTAATGATACTGAAAATTCAGCTTTGCCATCACGAGAATAAATTACTTTGTAAAATATATTCAAATAGAAAACAGTTATTTTAAATTGTAATAACTTTTCACCACACCACCAAAATTATACACTACTGTTCAAAAGTTTGGGATCTGTAAGATTTTTGATGTTTTTAAAAGAAGTTTCATCTGCTCGCCAAGGATGCATTTAATTAAAATGACAGTAAAAACAGTAATATTGTGAAACAATTTACAATTTAAAATAACTGTTTTAATAACTGTTTAAATAACTGTTTTCTATTTTAATATATTTTACAAAGTAATTTATTCCTGTGATGCAAAGCTGAATTTTCAGCATCATTACTCCAGTCTTCAGTGTCACATGATCCTTCAGAAATCATTCTAATATGCTGATCTGCTGCTCAATAAACATTTATGATTATTTTCAATGTTGAAAACAGTTGTGTACTTTTTTTTCAGGTTTCCTTGATGAATAGAAAGTTCAAAAGAACAGCATTTATCTGAAATACAAAGCTTTTGTAAAATTATACACTCCTGTCCAAAAGTTTGGGGTCAGTAAGAATTTTATTTTTTTTTTATTTTTTTTTTAAGAAATTAATACTTTTATTCAGCAAGGATACATTAAATTGATCAAAAGTGACATTAAAGACATGTGTAATGTTACAAAAGATTATATTTCAAATAAACTCTGCTCTTTTGAACTTTCTATTCATCAAAGAAGCCTACACAAATATTTTGTACAATTTTACACAATAAATGTTTCTTGAGCAGCAGATCAGCATATTAGAATGATTTCTGAAGGATCATGTGACACTGAAGAATGGAGTAATGAAGATGAAAATTCAGGTTTGCCATGACAGGAATAAATTACATATTAAAATATTTTCAAATAGAAAACAGTTATTTTAAATTGTAATAATATTTCACAGTATTACTGTTTTTACTGTATTTTTAATTAAATAAATGAAGCCTTGGTGAGCAGACAAAACTTAAAAAAAAAAAACAACAACATAAAAAATCTTACCAATCCCAAACTTTTGAACGGTAGTGTATATATTTTTTGGACACATCAAAAACAAAGTCATTTGAGCCATACAATAAATCAATAAAAATGACCAATTTACCACTGGTTCTCAGGAAATGTCTGCATGCCTTAACTGCCCCAGGCTTTAATAATAGGTTTAAACAATCCCTAAGACGGTTCTCATCTGTCATCTTTAGCCTCTCTTTAGTCTCACACCTTAATTAAAGAACGGATCCTACAGCAGGTCATGAGCCTGGGGATCCAATAAACAGGTGCATGTGACTGTGTGAGGGAAGAAAGACAAAGATACACACAAAGGTAAATCAAGAGGTGAGAACCAAAAGATAATGAGAATGAGGGCTTTTTATTCTGTTAACGCTTTTTATTCTGTTAGTGTCCACGCTGTCTCTGTGGACATGACCCTGTGTGATCTGGGTTTATAAACTGCATCCTTTCAAACTATTGTACCTTTATTTTGGGTGTGCCTTCAAATGAGGTTCGCCAAAAGTCTCTATCCTCAGATAGTTAAATCAACAGTGTGCTGCACGAAAAAATCTTCTCTAAAAACAAAAGAAACGTCCCTGTCAGTAAAAGTGGAAGCTATGAATATTGCTGTTGTGTTTAAGATTTACAAACCACTCTGTTCCCAAATTAAACAGAATGATTGTCCTTAAAAGGATAGTTCACCCAAAATTTTAATTCTGTCATCATTTACTCCCCCTCAAGTTTTTCCAAACCTGTATAAATTTCTTTGTTCTGCTGAACACAAAGGAAGATATAATGACTATGGTAGTCAATGGAGGGCGAGATCTGCTTGGTTACAAACATTCTTCCAAATATCTTCCTTTGTGTTCAGCAGAACAAAGACATTTATACAGGTTTGGAACAACTTGAGGGGGAGTAAATGATGACAGAATTTTCATTTTTGGGTGAAATATCCCTTTAGATAATAAGACAAGTAAAGTATGGTGAAATAAATCTATGAAACTCCTACCTGTAAGTAAGAAACAGGTGTTTAGTGGTTTTCAGACACAGTAAATCTTCAGTGCGAAGGAGACTTCAGAGGGTATGTTTCCCCGGCCATATAAGCCAGCTGTTCGGGTATATTTCCCATTTCTCTTGCTTTTAAATGACAGCTGTTGTTACTACCGTGACCCTTCCACCATTTGGCTCTCTCAGTTTCAGGTGGGCTATCACTATTACAACTTTTTTATACCAGACTGTTGATGGTTGCCATGGCAACCCTGCCAGAGTCAAGCTGTACCCTAGCAACGTCATAGCTTGTATTACTAATGGATGGTTCAGGTTTCCTGCCCATAAGAAAGGAGAATCATTTGCTATTAAACACATGGAAAACGGTGAGATGAACGATAAAACTGATAATGTGATCACATTGTCTAGGCTGCCAAATTTAAAAAAAAAAAACTTGATAAAAGTGTATTTTCTTGATTACACTACCGATTATTAAACTGGATTCAAAATCAACCAGTATTCCCTTTGATGACAAATACGATACTTCTTTATGGCATAATAATAACTGCATGATCATTAGACTAAAACAATAAAAACATTATATGCGCTAATATGTACTGGTTAATATTGTTATTACATTTGACCCAAATGGTCAAAAAAATTAAGAAAATAAAAAAGTAACTACATTAAATATTGGTTGTCGATCTCTCTCAAAACTGCCTTTCAAAGTCCTTAATAACAAGTGAAAAACCCCCAGGTTTTGAAGTCACTGCCAAATTTGGACTAATATGAATTTGTTTGTCATGTACAGCAGGTTAACACCTGCATACATTTATGAAAACATTATTTTACTGAAGGGTATTTGTGATTTAGAACAAACCGTTTCCAACTCCGTCTTTATCTATTCATTATACAGAAACAGTAACATTTCTGAGAGAAACACTGTATTTTACATTTAAATAGTGTATGTGTCAGATTTAAGCATTTAAACATGAACTTTCTAGGAGTAGGGGAAAGGTTATTTACACAAGCAGGCATGGCTTGATGATATCATCATGCCATTTTATATGCCTTCAAGACCTGAAGTCACATTAACACACGTGCGTTACAGTCAGGTGACACATTATGACAACTATGCTACCTGATAAAGGGTAATGAATACCCAGACAATCAATAAAAGAACAAATCCATGCATGGGGTGATCAGTGTGAATACGTCTTAGGAGTTATATGGGTTTCTTTAACCATAAATGGGGGTTTTCCCCGCTCATGAAAAAAAAGCTTATTTTATTTATCAAACAAGGCTTAAAAAAAAATATCATATTTTATGTGCTTTTTATTTAGTTTTATTTTTGATATAATACACCTGGACAAAAGGTACAGGACTCACAAAATAAACAGTGGTGAATAACCATGACAAGGCCTTTTTTTCTGGTAAATTAGGCAACAAATGAACTTGATCGAAATCTCTAATGTTCCACTAGGGTGACACAACTGACACACCACACACCAGTGACAATCTCATTCCAGGACCTCACGTGGTAAAAAAAAGACAGTGCAAATTAACAATTCAGTTCAGAGCTTAATGCTGACATCAAAACCCCACTGAAGACCCCACTAAAGACACTACATACCTGGAAAGAATGACGTTAGTCAGAATAAGTGATTGGCTAATGGATGCTTTGCGTGTGGTACACGAGTTCGAATGGACTTTCAATATGCAAAGAAATGCAAAACCCGCCACATCCTTTTCAAGGAAAAGATGTCCTCTATTCATGCAAGAGGACAAAACAGCTGATTTTATCTTACAGTAAATCCAAATGTCATGGAAATCAGATAATATTGGTGTATATTCAAATAATATCTCACACAGAGATTGAAAGAAAAATCTCTGCCCTAAACAAAAAAAACTCCTGCTATCACACCATTTCTGATCAATCCTAGTGGTTGTCACTAAAATTGCACAATACACACACCTGTATCAGGACAGCAGACTGTAAGGTAAAGTCCAAACAACAGACGCTCACAGCCACAGACCTAAACTGGCCTAACAGGATCTTCCCTCCCCCCACTGCACACATTTACTATGCCCTTTAAATGATACTGCTTTGACAAGATGGAAAAATGAACGAGAATGAATGTTGTATAAGTGCTGGGAGTTTTTCATACTATTATTATGCATTACATTACATGGGACACTCCCCCAGCACTGAAGTGAGGACAATGTAAATCACATAATATGTTTAGAGAGAAACTGTAAACTGTGCAAGGCAGAATATTAGCACAATTATGATTGCATTCACAAAGTTGGTCATGCTCCTTTTTTGGTCTATAACTATTAAATTATATAAAAGAAATGCATGATTTGAATACACATGTTTTATAATGAATCAATTTCTCGGGGGTGAGAAAGTGTTTTAGTATTTTTTTTTTCATTGGTTACACGATTTGACATCTTTAGGACCAATTATTTTGTGTGTGTATCTCACCTTGGACATCCTTCTTTGTCATTGACCCCAATAGGCTAACCTTATTTTGTTTCTTTATATAAACTAGTCTTTTTGTGAATGTCATTAGGCATCTCACAGGTTATAAGACACGTCATTTAGAAACCATAAATATTTCAACCTTGATCCAGAAACATTATTGTATTAGTAGTAGGCTAGTAGTAGTAGTAGCATTTTACAACAAAACAGTAATAAAAACACATCGAAGACTAGAATATTTATTTCATCTTAATTAACTAGCCTATCTCTTTATTGTAGGTTTTTTTAATTAATTTATATTTTTTTTAATCTATGTTAAGCAGGAGTTGAATGTCAGTCTTACTGCAAGATGCCCCCTGCCAAACTATCGCTCTCCAGTTAAATATTGATGAAGTGGGCCGGTAAAAGTGAGCAGGTAAATCTTTAGATCACGTCCCAAATGCTCATTTGTTTCTCGATCTTCAGGAAACGATTTTAAAGACATCATGTGACGGGTAGTCGATCATATCATGATGCAGTATCATGGAGAAAAAAAAAAAAACTAATTTCGATTCAACACCGAGACTTCAAAACACGTAACTCGCAGGAGCAGCGCGAGCACATTTAAATGTAGTCCAACTCCACAAAACAACACAAAACACAAATGACACACCTAAATGTAAGCTTCCTGTAAATAGTGAAGGCTAATTTACCCGCACTCACTGAATGCAGCGCGATAACACCTGTTTCTAAACGGAAACGCCGCCCTTCGCCGCTTACCTGTACAGGTGAACCGGTAAATTCGGTGTCCTAATGTATGTGAAATTCACGTCCCCTCGATCTCCTTAGCCTCTGACGCTTTTACATAAATCCACAAATGGTGTTGGCCGGTTAAAACTGCCCGTTTGCCACAACAGGCGAGGTGGTTTTCCCAATGGCTATGAGATGAGGCGTTGTGTATCAAGGCTCCAGGGAGGGCGGGATATACGAAACCTCAATTCACAGTGACTGCAGGGAGTGGTCGAGTCATGGCACTGTAAACGCAAGAACAATATGAGACTTCGGCCTTCTAGATCCCCTGGGAAGCGTCAGGTGCGTCGTTTGCTCTTTCAACACAGGTATATTTGCATTTGAGGAGCGTTATCAAAGCGCTTCCGTTTAGGCAGAGCTGTAAATATGATGATAAAGACTTACAGAGATCATTGACCACTTATGAAGATAATTACATCACTCTATCTTTAACGTCAACTAATAATAATAATCCTGTTGAGTGCGTAATAGTTGTTTAAAGTTAATAATAATAATAATAATTGCGAGGATTAATTAAGTGTTCTGTTATAAGGATGAAGTAGGCTACTTGTTAAAAGTTAACTGGTAACATTTTACAATAAGAACACATTAGTTTTTTTTAAATGTTAGTTAATAAAAATGTTAGTTTAGTTCACAGTGTATTAACTAATGTTACCAGATAGAACTTTTGATCTTAAAAATGTAGCCTATTAGTAAATGTTGAGATTAACTACTGTAAGAATAAATGCTGTAAAATTAACTAGCCTAATGTTAACAAATTAAACCTTATTGTAAAGTGTTAACAGTTAAATGTCACTAGATCATAACAACAACATCTAAATGGAATCTCATAAACACAAAGTGTTACATAAAAACAACGTTTCTAGAGCACAAAAATAAAACTTTTCTTCAAATAAACAGAATAATTTTCTACTTAATATTCATAGTTCTTATGAAGATGGGCACAGGACAATGTCGCCTTTGTGTTCATGTGCATGTGTTAGTTAGTGAGAGAGAGAAAGAGACAGAGAGAAATAGAACAGCCATGATGATTGTGTTTGAATCATTGATGATTCTCTTCAGTTGGTGCCGCTCATGTTTCTGTGGTGTGTTTCTCTGGGTGTTATACAGACCCCAACCCATCAGACATACAAAAAGTTTAAAAAGTGACTGAAAGTGAAAAAAAAAAAAATGCTACAGGTATTTGAAATGTGCAATAGATTCTTGGAAGAATCCTTCTTATGCAAGGAGTTGCTGGTTATCTTGTCTGCC
Source organism: Chanodichthys erythropterus (assembly GCF_024489055.1). Lineage (NCBI taxonomy): Eukaryota > Metazoa > Chordata > Actinopteri > Cypriniformes > Xenocyprididae > Chanodichthys > Chanodichthys erythropterus. The sequence continues at coordinate 18,072,498 of NC_090232.1, forward strand.
TGCTTCCTAAATCTTGATTGAAATGGTCAGACAGTAGCCAATGATTTTCTTAGGGAAGAGTACAGTGTGCTGGAGACAGATGCTGTTACTGACCCATACCTGACAATTATGCTATTTTAGTAATGAAGACATTTACCTTCCCATCTGAGCTTCTGAGAAATTATGATTCCAAGCTAAACGACTCAGCTGTGGTGACAGTTGAGCCCAGCAGTGCTGCTCCTAATTATGAATGTATGCCTGTAGACACTGCACTGAGCTGTAGTTGTTGTCATATACCTCCATTCACTATCATAAAGCAGTGGTTGTTTAAAGTGTAGCTAATATAAATATGTTTTTGATGATAAAAAAACTAATATAGTAATGTATATTATAGTAATATTATTAAAATAATATTTTTTAATATAATTTTATATGAACAGAAAAATATGCCTTCAAAAAAATACTTTTGAAAGTAAGTTATTAGGAGTTTGTTTCTGACACATGCACCACAAAATACTAGAAAACACCTCAGTATTTATTTTAAATTAAATGAAGCAAAAAAGTTTGTTACAACTTAATAATACACCCTGATAATTAAGTCTTTTACTCGATGAACTCCCTGGCTTGTAAAATAAATCCAGACTGGAATTTCCAGTGTTCTTTCTTTGTACTCAGTAGAGGGTGTGGCATTCAAGGAAATCTCTAATACCAAAAGACTGTCAGCATTTCCATTCATCTTAGGGTCATGATATCATGAAATTACAAAATTTATATGGCTAATTTTGAATATTCAAGTTTTCCCCTAGAATGGTGTAGTTACAGCATCTGCTAACTGGCTCATGCTAACCAGCCAGATTCTTTGAGTTAAGTGTCTTTTACCTAATTGCCTTGCATGCCATGGCTCAGTGTCATCATTGATGTTCAAACTCTTTGTGCCCTACTTACAGTATTCAAAAGTTAGATTCAAAGTTAGATTAGCAAGATGAGTCAGATATAGTAGGTGTTTCCTACTAGGAACAGTAATTCATAGACGGTTGCATCCAGAGTTGCTCAAGGTTTCCTGGGATTGTCTCGCCAACACCTAGAAAGCAAAGTACTGTAATCTCTACTTGTCCATACAACGATAATTCCAGGTTGGCTTAGTAAATGCTGATCCACTTTTATCTTCTTCTAAATCTGTACAAACACAAATTTCTTCAAACAAACATTTACTTTACCACTGCCTAAGAAAGAAAGAGAAGAAGACAAGAAAGAGGGAAATTAACTGAAACAAGCCTGACGAGAGAGAGAGAATGAGAGGGAAAGACAGACTTCCAGTGCCACGACTGCTGGGTACCAAGTGGTATTTAACAGTATTTATGATACATGTATTTCAAATACAAAATAGTATTTTGTAATTTGTATTTGATAGGGTTGATGGCTTTGTATTTTGTATCAAAATACTTTAGTGTTTTGTATTTTTGTAGTTGTAAAATGCTGTAAAATACTTTGTAAGAAGTCTACATGATGACATCATAAAAATGTGGCCTCTTATTGGTGCTTACTCAATCCGGTTGTTAAGTCTGACGTCACGCGGCAGCGCTTCCGGGTCCTAACGCTCCATCTCATACCACAAGAAAACAACAAATGGTGCTAATATACATACACGATGTGGTGTAATACTACAAAAAAATATATAATCTTTATCTTGACAACCTTTATCTCCATATCAAAATTCCAGATGGCCAGACAATGATTCATCTTTTATAAATCATTAAAATATTAATATCTGTGATGCTGTGAGCATGGAGACTGTTGTGTAGACTGTAAGTATTTAAAATGTTTAACTTTTTTAAATGATTGATGTTTAATATGAATAAATAGCGCTCATAAACGGCCGTCGATAGCATTCTCAAGTGAAACGAGTCGAGGCTTGGAACCGGAAACGGCATTCTTTACGTCACGACTTAACGAGCGGATAGTTTGCCCAGACTTGTTGAGTTCAGAACAGATGTTAAGTTTTGGTGTTCATTTTAGTAGTCTAGGCTAAATAGTTTACCAATTTACATAATGTTCTTGAAAACTATTATACAAAGCAGCAGCCCCCTATATTTATTATTAACAATCAAATTATTAATTAGTGCTATGAATACAGGCGCCATCAGTTGTCTTCTTATGAATGACTTGTTTGTCATTGAGTCAGTGTTGCTGATGCAAAGTAGGCCCTTTGTTACCAAACACCAAATAACTAAATTAGGATACAATTATGAGTCATTCGCAAACTGTTAAACCTCAAACTGTGGGTTACTTTAAAACTAACCTTCATCTAAGATCACAGGGATATGTGAATATTTGATCTGTTAAAGCCACAATGTAAATTTTCACCACTAGAGGTCGCTTATTCGGTGGCTTATCCTTGTTTCTGTGGAATCATGGGATGTATTGTCTTCACGTCTACAGCCAGTGGAAAAGAATCGGGATTGGACTCTGTCAGAAATCATGTTTATGGATGAGATTATTAACGTTACTGTAGTATGAAGCAGAGCAGGGCCAAGTGATGTTGGAGCTGATCGAGACCGCTGGAGCAATTGCTAATGAGAGACGAACGCGACACATGTCTCCGGAGCAGTGGAACTTTTATTATGCCACAGTTGCCGGTCTAGCGTATGTGGGGCAGTGTATTTTAATTTAACATGAAATTTATTCCTGTTATGAATTTTCAGCATCAAATGGTCCATCATCATACTAATATGCTGATCTGGTGTTCAAGAAGCATTTCTTATTATTATCAATGTTGAAAACAGTTGTGCTATACATAATTATTTGTGGAAACCATGATACATATTTTATAAGGATTCTTTGATAAATAGAAAGTTTAAAAGTACATAATTTTTTTGAAATGCCGTTTTTGTGTTCTGTCACTTTTGATCAATTTAATGTATTGCTGAATAAGAGTATTCATTTCTTTTAAAAAATGATGGTGTTTGCTATCCACTTTAATTTTTATTTCATTTGTTTAACATCAGACATAAGGAAGTGAATGATACACATCCATGTTGTGGAACATGACTTATAGTTAACGTAATGAACTACACCTGTAGTGACTCTGCTAGGGCACCTGTGTGAACTTGAAGGCAACTGACTTCATACACAGAATAATTAATTGACCACATTTACAAATAGAAATAAGTGTAATGTACATCATATACCTCTACTCTCATGCATGTAGTAGAACCTTTACCGGGACTTATTTACTGTCTGTCACTTGTTTAAAATTCAAAATGTACTTCTAATTTTAGGGTAGTATTGTGTGTGTGTGTGTGTGTGTGTGTGTGTGTGTGTGTGTGTGTGTGTGTGTGTGTGTGTGTGTGTGTGTGTGTGTGTGTGTGTGTGTGTGTGTGTGTGTGTGTGTGTGTGTGTGTGTGTGTGTGTGTGTGTGTGTTGTCGCTTGGCTGGTATCATATGAGACACTTGAGACTGATATCAATACTTAATCACCAACTGATACTGAGAGATAGAGAGAGGAGGGCTGGCTGGCAGAGTACAGTGTAGTACAGGGGAGAGAAAAACAGAGAGAGATCCAGTATGATTAGTTTAGTATGTAAATAAAAGTCTAATAAAGAACTATAAAACAAAAATGGATAATGTAAGAAGAAAATGGGTAGGAGAGAATATTCAAGAGAGAGAAATAGACAGAGAGAGAGTGGTTTACACAAGCTGCTTAATCATTCACAGCCACCACAGAGGATAACATTTCACTGTTATCACATTTAGAGGCAGCTTTGTACAAAGTCCAGTTTGAGGTCCAGAGAATGTAAAAGAAAGGGAGATGAATTTATCTGCATTGCTAGTTTTGGTGTGTTCACGCCTTGTCGGACCTACCATAATTAAAAGTTTCCACTTGTAAAAGCATTCAGGTCCATGCAGAACTCGTAATTAGGCCTGTCATGATTATTGATTAATTGTATGATCATGGCTAATCAATTTAAATACAGTTATTTGAGATAACCCTAATAACTGTGCAGTTTAAATTCCAATTACGTTTTGTCATCCAAATAAGGGAAATTTAAATGCTTAAAGAAATTAAATCAAATGTGGTAGGGAGAAGCAAGGGAATCATAATCTGGTAGGGAGTAAAGAATAAAGATTATTTAAAAAACTAAATATAAAGTTATGCATTGCACAAAGATAGTCAAAGTCAAATTATTATATTATATTATATTATATTATATTATATTATATTATATTATATTATATTATATTATATTATATTATATTATATTATATTATATTATAGTCACTCACTGGCTTGACTTTGATAATCCCAAACAATGAGGCTTGATGCAGTTGATCAATGAAATAACATTTAATAAGCACAGGAAACATAAGAGATAAACACCAGCACAAAACGTTAAGACAAAGAACTGAAGATAAATGAGGGTATTAATACACAGGATGATCAGTACCAGGTAAGACAATGATCAATGAAACCATGAATAACTATGGAAACTAGCAAGATTACAATGAAAACAAGGAAACAGGAACTAAACCACAGGAAATGAACATGGTTGAAGGGATACAGCAATGGCCAGAAGTGCGGCAAAATTTCACGATAAAATAACAGTACATTTATTTTTCTTATCAGATTGTGTTTTATTAACGTTTATACCCCAACCCTAAACATACCCTTACAATAATGCAAATACAGTATTTAAATACCACAATATTGGTGTGCTCATGCCCAGTGTCCTTAACTGTATCCCTTCTAGTCTTTACCAATTTGAAAACAAGCATATCAAGACAAAAGAATATCAAAATAAAAGTCCAGGAACGCAGAGGCACAGGGAATCGTGACAATTTTTAAGGACAGCTTCAAATGCACGTTAATTCCACTGGAGAAATATACAAGCTTTGAACTTCAGCTTTTCAAAGTGGATTTATCATTCACAGTCTATTGTGCTCTTATTTATCGCCCTCCAAAGTATGACAAGGATTTCATCCAGGATTTCTCAGATTTTCTTTCTTTTATTGCGCCAACTGCTGATAATCTTTTAATTCTCGGGGACTTCAACATTCATATATGCTGCCCGTCTAAACCTTTAGTAAAGCAGTTTTCTGACCTTGTTGACTCTTTTAACTTAACACAATCAGTATGTGATGCTACTCACAGGCATGGTCATACCCTTGATTTAGTTCTGTCCTGGGGGTTATCTGTTAGTAATGTGTGTGTAGTTGACAATTGTATATCTGATCATAGTTCTGTTATATTTCACTTTGATCTTCCATCTGTTATCTCAAAAAACAAATCTGCAGTCCGTTGTGTCCGACCAGTAAATGTGACTACAGTAAATTGTTTTGCTGAGGCCTATGCGACTAATTCAATGTCTTCTATCATCGAAATTTCTGGATCCTCTTTAAACACAGAGGAGTTGACTACTGTTTTTAATTCTGTTTGCTTGGACATATTGAATGATGTTGCTCCACTATGATATAAAAGGTATAAACCTCAGTCTCAGCCATGGTTGAACAATGAAATTTGTGGGTTTAGAAGGGCTTGTAGGAAGGCTGAACGCAGATGGAGGAGAGACCGATTGCAGATCTCTTATGAACTGTTAAAAGATACGCTTAGAACTTACCAGCATGCAGTCAAAGCTGCAAGAACAAAATATTTTTCAGACCTAATTAATAGAACGGCCCATTGCCCAAAAGTTTTGCTTAGCACAATAAACACTGTACTAAACCCATCGATAGCACCTTTTTTAGATTCCACTTTATATAATTGTGAGGATTTCTTGAACTTTTTTGTAAGTAAGATAGAACATATTAGAAAAGATTGTTCCCTCTAGTATTGTTCTGGAAGTCCCCATGTTAAGTTCTTGCATATTTGACTCTTTTGATCATGTCTCTCTTCCATGTCTTACAAATTTAGTCAAGAATATAAAACCATCGTTCACTTCACTGGATGCCGTTCCTCCACAGTTTTTAAAAGCTGGGTTCAAAACGATGGGCCCTAGTATACTGTCAATTGTGAACAGCTCTCCATCTAATGGTTCTGTCCCATCTTGTCTTAAACACGCAGTGGTTTCTCCTGTACTTAAAAAACCAAGCTTAGCAGCTACAGAGTTGACTAACTTCCGTCCCATTTCTAAACTACCGTTCCTATCTAAAATTATAGAAAATTGCTCCTTTTTTATCTATGAATGCTCTTTTTGATGAATTTCAATCTGGTTTCAGAGCTGGTCACAGTACAGAGACTGCTCTGGTAAAAGTTTTGAATGATTTGTTTTTAGCATCTGACTCTGGGAGGGCTGTGGTTTTAATCATGTTAGATCTCAGTCCCGCATTTGACACTGTCGATCATTGAATTCTTTTAAAAAGGTTGGAGTGCGAGGTTGGGTTTAGGGGTACTGCTCTGAAATGGTTCCATTCATACCTTAAGGATAGAACATTCTCTGTTAATTTTGCAAATGTTTCCTCTTCTGTGGTTCCTTTAAAATACGGTCTCCCTCAGGGCTCTATCTTAAGTCCTATATTGTTTTCTTTGTATATGCGCCCCTTGGGATCCATCTGTCGTCGTTATGACATCTCGTACCATATGTACGCAGATGACACACAGATTTATTTTCCCCTTAAAGTTGGAGATGAACAGTCCTTGCAATCTTTGTTACTCTGTTTGAATGAAATTAAAACTTGGCTTTCTAATAATTTTCTTCAGCTTAATGAAAGAAAATCTGAAATCATAATATTTGGGCCATCAAATTTTAAAGAGCGCGTAGTCAGTATTCTTGCTCCTTTGGAGATGACTGTGAAGGACAATGTGAGAAATCTTGGAGTCATTATTGATTCATCGCTTAGCTTTGATAAACAGATTAACTCAGTTGTAAGAAGTAGTTTTTATCATCTTAAAATTATCGCTAAGCTTAAACCTTTTCTTAGTTTTAATGATTTGGAGACTGTTGTTCATGCTTTTATTTCTTCGCGACTAGATTACTGTAATTCCCTCTATGTAGGGATCAGCCACCGACAACTGTCACGTCTGCAGCTTGTACAGAATGCTGCAGCTAGACTTTTGACGGGCACCAAAAAAAGAGAGCACATCACCCCGGTGCTGCGTTCTCTTCATTGGCTACCAGTCAAGTTTAGGATTGAGTTCAAGATTTTATTGGTTGTTTTTAAAGCGTTACATAATTCATCTCCAAATTATATTTCCAATCTTATAGAGCCCTATACTTCAGCAAGGTCTTTAAGATCGTCAAATCAACTGTTGTTAGTTACTCCTCAGTCCAAAAAGAAGTCAAAAGGTGATCATGCTTTCTCAGTAGCAGGCCCAAAACTGTGGAACAATCTCCCTCTTTATATCCGACAAGCTCCATCAGTGGAGGTCTTTAGGTCCCAGCTGAAGACTTATCTGTTTAGTTTGGCTTTTTAAGTAGTTCTTGTTTAATTTCAGTACCTGTAAATTTGTATGTTTACTATGTTTTTATTTTACACTGTGAAACACTTTGGGCAACAAAGTTGTGTATAAATGTGCTATATAAATAAAGTGAAGTTGAAGTTGAAGTTGAATCATATTATATTATATTATATTATATTATATTATATTATATTATATTATATTATATTATATTATATTATATTATATTATATTATATTATGGTTATAATTATATTATTCATTTTCAAAGCATTAATGTAAATCATATGGTTATGTATTTGTATTATTTTATTATTATATTAAATACAATTTTAAAAAAGACAACATATTAGGCTTACACTGTAAGTGACATGAACACAACAGAATTAAATCATCAGCACAAAATCAAAAAAGTCCTGCTAAATAAGATAAATAAACTTTATTAATTATGAACTAAAGATTATTGATGATGCATTTACATAGTGACTGTTACTTGTTGTATTGTGGGTTTGACTAACAAAATTACGAATTACTTAGATTCATTTTGGCATTAATAGTGTTGCCATAACTTCTGTGTCATAACTCAGAGTCTGAGAACATGAACAGCACTAAGTAGAAGGCTTAGTTGTCATCTAATATTTACAGTAATTATGACATGGCACCTTTAATCGGTCACCTGATATTCGGTACACCAGTCAAGTCAGGTCAGATTTATTTGTATAGCATTTCACAATACACATGGTTTCAAAGCATCTTTACAGAAAAACATGATGTTAATGTTTACACTATCCTAATATCGTCATACAATAGTCACATTTATCAGATTAGAGCTGGGCGATAATATAGTTTTTTGATAAATCAAGCAGTTGAGATTTGCTCTCTCTGAGTGCACTGTACGTATGGATGCTGATAAAGTTGTATATAAACTGCAGCAATGACATTTTTCAGTGAACAGTTCTTAAAAAAACATTTTTTTTAAATGATATAAACAATCATGCAGCTAAGATTTGCTATAGAGTATATATTATATATATTTTACATGAGTGTGTATATATGCAGATAAACTTGTATTTACTATATAGGCCTTTATCTTAACTTTTAATATATCGCTGTCCGATAGTTTACATTTTGCAACAAATAATAGAAATTATTAATCATAAAAATCACTAATCATAATAATCACTCCACTGTCAGCAGCATTACTGAATATGATAAAATAAATTAAACACAAATGAGCAAATGAAATGCAGTAATTCAGTCCAGGCCCTCCTTAAGCCTGGATCCAGGACAAGGTCCTGTTGTACCTTTTGGCCTTGATTATAGGTACATAGGTATATGTATATAGAGTTTTTTTCTTAGAGGAAGCTTTAAGACAATAAACAGATAAAATTATGAACTCAAACCAGATTTCAAGTCCACATATTTATTTGTTGAGTAGCCATTTATTAAGTGGTGCAGTCAGCCAGTTATTATAATTAATAATGACTAGCTGACCGTGAATGATGTAAAATTTTAGACTAAGAATGAGCCTATGCATGTCGCCAAGCAACACAAATACTGCAGCCTTTCTGGAACAAACACAGCCAAGCAGAGTGATATAAATGTTGAAGTGTCCCAGTGCTATTTGCTAAATCACCACTTTTAAAATGCCATTGTCACACTAACTGTTATATTAATGGACAATTTTCTACCTTTTTATGGTCAGCCCTTTTTTTCAGCCCTCTCTCTCTCTTTCTCTTTTCATAAAAACTTTCACTGTTTACCCACAAGCAAACATACTTGTGGGTTCTCTACCAAGAAAGGGAAAGGAGGACACACTGACACAACCAGAAAAATGGCACAATAAACCTACTATTACTGTTGTCATTTCACATATCACAATCTCACACACTCCTGGACAACTCAACTGGTCCTCTTAACAGTTTGTTCATTTTCAGGGTAAACATAAATTCGGAAAAAACAGACCCACAATCTCAGGATCATCAGTGCTTGCTCACCTTGCCACTGTTGTTGGATAAACACCAAACTCGTGATTTTGGATGCAAGGGGGGAAAAGTTTGAGTGATTTCAGAGTCAAAGATTGCTATCAAAATACACACTCTGACTTCACTTTTGATGTTGCTTGACAACTGTATTATCGGTGAAGTGGCTTGAAGGTATAGTAATCTCTATTCTAGACTTCCATGACTATGTCATTTTACATTTTCTTCCATATATGTTCTGTATGATACAGGGCCACCCCCTATTTTATCATGTAAAGCATCCCATAATCAAAAGTACAGTAAGTGCATCCTGTTCTTTATTTCCCATTTTTTATTGCTTACTTCATTATGAAACCACAAAATCATAATTAAACCACTATGAAACCAGTATCATGAAATTATATATACAGTATATATACAAACCCAATTCCAAAAAAGTTGGGACACTGTACAAATTGTGAATAAAAAATGAATGCAATAATTTACAAATCTCATAAACTTATATTTTATTCACAATAGAATATAGATAACATATCAAATGTTGAAAGTGAGACATTTTGAAATGTCATGCCAAATATTGGCTCATTTAGGATTTTATGAGAGCTACACATTCCAAAAAAGTTGGGACAGGTAGCAATAAGAGGCCAGAAAAGTTAAATTTACATAAGGAACAGCTGGAGGACCAATTTGCAACTTATTAGGTCAATTGGCAACATGATTGGGTATAAAAAGAGCCTCTCAGAGTAGCAGTGTCTCTCAGAAGTCAAGATGGGCAGAGGATCATCAATTCCCCCAATGCTGTGGTGAAAAATAATGGAGCAATATCAGAAAGGAGTTTCTCAGAGAAAAATTGCAAAGAGTTTGAAGTTATCATCATCTACAGTGCATAATATCATCCAAAGATTCAGAGAATCTGGAACAATCTCTGTGCGTAAGGGTCAAGGCCGGAAAACCATACTGGAAGCCCGTGATCTTCGGGCGCTTAGACGGCACTGCATCACATACAGGAATGCTACTGTAATGGAAATCACAACATGGACTCAGGAATACTTCCAGAAAACATTGTCAGTGAACACAATCCACCGTGCCATTCACTGTTGCCGGCTAAAACTCTATTGGTCAAAAAAGATTTTTTTGGAAAACTGGGATGCCATGTCATCCGGACTAAAGAGGACACGAACAACCCAAGTTGTTATCAGCGCTCAGTTCAGAAGCCTGCATCTCTGATGGGATTGCATGAGTGCGTGTGACATGGGCAGCTTACACATCTGGAAAGGCACCATCAATGCTGAAAGGTATATCCAAGTTCTAGAACAACATATGCTCCCATCCAGACGTCGTCTCTTTCAGGGAAGACCTTGCATTTTCCAACATGACAATGCCAGACCACATACTGTCACAATTACAACATCATAGCTGCATAGAAGGATCCGGGTACTGAAATGGCCAGCCTGCAGTCCAGATCTTTCACCCATAGAAAACATTTGGCACATCATAAAGAGGAAGATGCGACAAAGAAGACCTAAGACAGTTGAGCAACTAGAAGCCTGTATTAGACAAGAATGGGACAACATTCCTATTCCTAAACTTGAGCAACTTGTCTCCTCAGTCCCCAGACGTTTGCAGACTGTTAAAAAAAGAAGAGGGGATGCCACACAGTGTTAAACATGGCCTTGTCCCAACTTTTTTGAGTTGTGTTGATGCCATGAAATTTAAAATCAACTTATTTTCCCCTTAAAATTCTACATTTTCTCAGTTTAAACATTTGATATGTCATCTATGTTGTATTCTGAATAAAATATTGAAATGTGAAACTACAATACACACAAACCCGATTCCATGTAATGTAATGTATTGTCTATCCTGTTACCTTTCATTGTGCCTTAATTTACTCCCTAAATAAATTCTACAAATATTTCCATTATTCCATTAGAAAACAATGTAAATAATACTTAAAAAAACACACACACACAAAAAAAACATTATAACATTATTATTTATTATTTTTTTAATCTCATTTTTGTTTATATCATGTAAGTAATTGTGTCTGAGTAAGGAAGTTGCGCATATGTCCATTAACAATGTGGATGTTTTTATGGTTAATGTCTGACAAATGAACAGCATTATTAGGATGTAATGACCTGTGCTGTTATGCATGTCCTTTGTAATAAAGCCTTGATTAAAAAAATAATAATAATAGTAAAAAAAAATAAATAAAATACTAATTGTTAGAAATGGGAACTTTTAAACATTTTAAAAATTATTTGAAATAATTCTAGACCAAAAGGCACCAGAGGCCTTGTCTGCAGTCAATTACAGTGCAGTATTTAAAATTACTTTATAATGAACCATTTTAAGAGCAGATTTGAGAACAGACAGTTCTTTGTATCAAAGAGAGAGAGGGACTGAGAAACTCAGTCTAATAGATGAATTACCCAGTTGCTTTTGATTTAACATAAAAGGAAGTCCAGACAAATGATGGTATCTGAATGTTTTAAAATTGCATTTGGAAAGTGCAAGACTTGAATGTCCTTCCACTAGTTACAGCTCCTACATAAATAATGAGACTACTGAGGGTCCATTTTCACTGAGCTCAGACATTAAGTGGAAAAAGTAGATTATTTGAAGAGTATCAGATACATGTATACAGCATTATTTTGATAATTATATATCAAGCCTATAAAGCTGAATCAGGTTTAGTTGGTTGCCATACAATACTGTCATCCAGAGGTACATTTGAAAACTGCACTGCGCTGTACAATCCATGACAAACCAGCAGAGGGAGACATATTCATAAAGATTACTAAGCAGTTTAATTTTCTAAGCTAGTACACCCCATTTCATTGTTGAATTTATTTAAATTTCTATTTAGCGTATTATCAGAATAACTGTGCTTTGAATATAAAATCATACTACTGCTAAAATGGTTTCAAAGCTCCTTGTCCTATTTTTATTATTGACACTTTGAAACACACTTGGTAGATTAGTAGTCCATTACTGAATTTAAATTACATGGGGAAACTGTAGTTAATAATCTATTACAGTTAGTAATTAGTAATCTATTACATTATACATTTTTGTTAATATAATCTGTTCAAATGAACAGCATTTATTTGGAATAGAAACCCTGGTAACACTTTATTTTATTGTGTCCTTGTTACACAAATTATATGTATTTACTATATTATTAACTATAAATTAGGCATAATTACATGCAACTGACCATAAACCAACCCCTAATCCTACCCCAACTCTATAGTAAGTACATGTAGTTCATTATTATTACTCAGTACTTAAATGTGTAACAGGGACACATTAAAATAAAGTGTAACCGAAATCCTTTGTAAAATTGTTTGTCACTTTTGATTAATTTAAAGGATTAGTTCACTTTCAAATAAAAATGACTTCAAGCTTTACTCACCCTCAAGCCATAGGTGTATATGACTTTCTTCTTTCTGATGAACACAATCTGAGAAATATTAATACATTTCCTGACGCATCCAAGCTTTAAAATGGCAGTGAGCGAGGATTAATGAGTATGAGTGCCTCCATCCACATCCATCCATGATAAACATAATCCACACGGCTCTGGGGGGTTAATAAAGTCCTTCTGAAGCGAAGCGATGTGTTTGTGTAAAAAAATTTTAAAAGTTATGAAGTAAAATATCTAGCTTCCGCCAGACCACCTTCTGTATTCAACTTACGAAAAAAAACGTAACTGACGTCACGTCAACGTTAAGTTTTTTTGAACTGTGAGAGTTTTACACTTTCTTCATAAATTGAATACAGAAGGCGGTCTGGTGGAAGCTACATATTTTACTTCATAACTTTACTTCAATTTTTTTTTTTTTTTGACACAAACACATCGCTTCGCTTCAGAAGGCCTTTATTAACCCCCCGGAGCTGAGTGGAATATGTTTATGATGGATGGATGTGGATGGAGGCACTTTCTTCAGCTTCATACTTTAGCTTCATACGCTCACTGCCATTAAAAAGCTTGTATAGATCAGGATATTTATTCATATAACTTCAATTGTGTTCACCAGAAAGAAGAAAGTCATATACACCTAGGATGGCTTGAGGGTGAGTAAAGCTTACTGACCCCAAACTTTGAAATGGTAGTGTATTTTGCAAGTTACAAATTAAGCTTTCATCTCAAATTAGTAAGCACTTACTGAGTGGTAGCTTATTTCAAACTAAGTTTGCAATCCTGTTACTTAAGCACATTTCAACTATATTTCACAGGCCTAACATCAAAGTAGTTATAAGAAACAGCCAAAAGTATCATGCTTGCCTTTCAGCACGGACTGACCATAATCTCTTTTGCGTGAGAACAACCACTACTCGTACACAAACATACACACTCCTCCACTCACACACACTTGAGAACAATGAGTGTTGATAATAACTTAACTAAAGTGCAGAGTTGCTAAAAGATTCTTTTTTCCTTTCATGTTGTTCACATAATGAGGGACACAGGCACACACAGGCATCCTGAGATTTCACTCTCTTTAATCTGATCTCTCACCTTCCTGTTTCCGTGTACGAACGTATTTGTTTTCAATCATTTCTAATGGAACCATTTCACTATTTGTGCACCGTCACACACACACACACACACACATCCGACCATAACCTGTAAGTGTGAAATTGTTACACTTCACCTAATACTCAGTCATGCATAACATGTCCACTGAAAACTCGATTTAATTAAAGATTTATACATTTACTTTCTCCTTCTCTTTCTCTCTTTGGGCAGGTGCACAAGGACAAACTTGTCATGCATAAAAAGCCCTCTGCGTTGAGATAACCCATCATGCATTTCTCTTCAGGCCCTTAATCTCTCTGTTGAGCCTGGTGGCTAAACTTGCTCTCCATTTTCTCATTCTGTCTGCATGTCTTTTATTCTGTTTTGCCTCTGTATCCTCTTATGTTTTTCTTTCATTACAGTTTTAAAGAAATGGTTGAGCCAAAAACGATTCTGCCATTACATTTGTTCATTTAGTACAAGTTTTCCCCCCAATGCAACTCATATTTCACAGTTTACTTTTTTAACATGCATTTCCTGGGAAATTAACCACAAAATCTAGATGTTGCTGACACTATTTTGAAGCTGGAACCCTTGTGTTGGTACAAACTCACATGCTGTCTTGTAAATCTATATATCTTTGCACAAGTCATTTTTCACCTTCAAATCAAATCATTCATGCAAATCATTGCTGTATGCAGCTCTCAAGTGAAGTGAAATGAGGTGCGACACCTATGGAGCAGGTTTGACACTTTTTGTTTTTACATCCAACCCGAGTCATACAGAATGTGATACTGTACATATATTTGCATAATGAGTATCATGAATGATTTTAGATGATTGTATGGAAAACGTGCATGGAGGTTCAAAATCCTCCATTTTGTGTTTCAGAGGGGGGAAACAGCTCGGAATGACATGAGGGTGCAAATAATGACAGGATTTCCATTATTTAGTGATCCTCAAAGACACTTTTTTAAATTCCCTCCTCTTCTTTTTTGCCCTCTTACAAATCAAGTTTCACCTTTGGTAATAAAGCAAACCATGAGTCTAGTTAAAACTGCACTAAATAGCAGTTGCCATGAAAAAGCAATATCTAAATGAATGTATTTCGGTTGATTCAATGATATTAAAGTCCCACTGAAAATCAAGTTTTTAATGTTGTTTATATGTCTATGTGGTGTTTTTAATATGCTTTAAGACAAACCATGTGTAAATTCATAACACCATTGCTGAGTTTTCTCTTTAAAACAGCAGTGATTTTTTTTGACGTCGCAAACTACCTTGTAATCAATCACATCAACATGCCGGCGGGATTTAGCATATCATTAACTGACCGTGCAAGGGAGTCTCAAAAGAAGCCATGTATCCCGGTATATTTTAATGTTGATATGAAAAATCGTTTAGATTTAGCAATATGGCAGGTGTATGATGTATATTATGATGCAAGGATATTGATTTTTAGAAGGCAGCTGTCTGACTCTCAGATGAAGAACAGGAACATGGTTTGTGTAACATAGCAACACATTATTAGCTGTTTGATAACGTAGCAAGTCAAAGGCTAATCATATTAATTACCATTATGCATCCGACCTCAGTAAGTTGAGCTCATGCGAGTGAGTGGAGGTGGAGCTAATTATCATATTCATAGAACCATGTATAATAAATGAGGCAAGGGTGTAGAGTTGCATTCAAGCTATTTTAAGGCATTAATAACTTTTTTCAAAGGAAAAAAAACGTTTAAATGTGTAATTTTGGTGATCAAAGATGAGTTTTAAAGGTGCCATCGAACGTTTTTTTACAAGATGTAATATAAGTCTAAGGTGTCCCCTGAATGTGTCTGTGAAGTTTCAGCTCAAAATACCCCATAGATTTTTTTTTAATTAATTTTTTTAACTGCCTATTTTGGGGCATCATTAACTATGAGCCGATTCAGGCTGCGGCCCCTTTAAATGCTCACGCTCCCCGCCCACGGAGCTCGCGCTTGCCTTAAACAGTGCATAAACAAAGTTTAAACTGCTAATATAACCCTCAAAATGGATCTTTACAAAGTGTTCGTCATGCATACTGCATGCATGCATTGGATTATGTGAGTATTGTATTTATTTGGATGTTTACATTTGATTATGAATTAATTTGAGGTTATGCTCCGTGGCTTATGGCTAATGCTACACTGTTGGAGAGATTTATAAAGAATGAAGTTGTGTTTATGAATTATACAGACTGCAAGTGTTTAAAAATGAAAATAGCGACGGTTCTTGTCTCTGTGAATACAGTAAGAAACGATGGTAACTTTAACCACATTTAACAGTAAATTAGCAACATGCTAATGAAACATTTAGAAAGACAATTTACAAATATCACTAAAAATATCATGATATCATGGATCATGTCAGTTATTATCTGCCATTTTTCGCTATTGTTCTTGCTTGCTTACCTAGTCTGATGATTCAGCTGTGCTGCTCCAGACGTTAATAATGGCTGCCCTTGTCTAATGCCTTTCATAATGTTGGGAACATGGGCTGGCATATGTAATTATTGGGGACGTACACCCCGACTGTTACGTAACAGTCGGTGTTATGTTGAGATTCGCCTGTTCTTCGGAGGTCTTTTAAACAAATGAGATTTATATAAGAAGGAGGAAACAATGGAGTTTGAGACTCACTGTATGCCATTTCCATATACTGAACTCTTGTTGTTTAACTATGCCAATATAAATTCAATTTTTAGTTTTAGGGCACCTTTAAGGGATAAAATTATTGACTACATGGGGGACTTTAAATGACATTTTTGACTTGAATTAAACCAGTTAATTTAGATGTTACCATTTTTTTCAGGGTGTGTGTGTCTTTTTAGAATGCCTTTTATATGTATTGTCAATGAAATGCATTAACCATAGAAAGAAATATAGATATCCATAATGTCCCTGCTGTCCCAGTTTCACAAGGTGTGTCCCAGTGCCCTGTCAATTCAATAAAAATGTTAATATGTCCCAGTTCTAGCTGTTGGCTTAAATCATCAATGCCCTTCTTACTATGACATTCGTAGCTCTCAATAGTATGTTAATAAGAAGAAAGCAATTTATTTGCCATTGCAAGTTGCTGATACCTTCCTTCTAAAACATCTCTCAGCAAATTAGCTTGTAAATAGTTGCCATAACAACAACTTTAATGTCAACACAAAAATGCTTTTCAATGATGATCCGAAAGAAGCTTATCCATTTATTTGCACAGTATGTGAAAACGGAAAAGTGATTTTGCCATCACTGATAAATACTGAAACTGTAAATACTGTAAATGCTGAAATTTTAGACTCAGGTCATATTGGAAAAGAATGACATGACATGACATGACTTTTTTTTTTTTTTTTTTTTACACAAGAATTTTATATTTTAATAATGTGATTTTATAAAGCTCTTATGAAATGTATCTGCAAATTTACATGGCAAAGTCAAAATCTGATCACTTTAATAACAATACATTGTACACATTGCAAACCACAGCAAATACTACAAAAATAATTTTTTCTGGGCCTGTTCTTTGTGTGTGCATAGACTTCCTCTTTTGATTCATCTGCTGAGCCATCTGTTCACACTTTCACATCATTTTTAAGGGAAATATATGTAGGCATACATTTACACATGTTTTAGGGCAAGCAAAAGAGGTCAAATTCAACAAAGGACTGGATATGAAATTACCCACTTCCTCTGATAACTTCTCTAAAAAAAAAAAACTGAGAAAAGGTACCTTCCTTTTCCCACCTGCCTGAATAAACAAGGTGGTAAGAGAGAGAGTGAAAGCAGAGGTGTTGTTTGTGTGTGTCCAGAAGGAAATCACTCTTTGCTACATCTCGAGCCCAGTGCTGCATTTTTAATCATGCTTTAAATAATAGAGAACACGCCATGACCAGAACACTTGTCTTTTGTCCAAAGTGTGTGTGTAAATCTTTAATGTAATTATTTTTATCCAGAATTTAATTGCTTTATGTTTTTGTGCAAGTATGTTGGCACACAAAAGGTGTACAAGTCATTATTGTCACTTTCTATCTCTATTACTCAAAAAAACGTCATTATCTAGAGGTTTTGATTTCACCCTCAAACAGCAGAGGGCGCAAAAGTGGCCTTTTTTTAATTTTTTTTTTATGTTTTTCCTTCTCTAAGAAAAATTGTTCTTGCACATTAAAAGCGTCTTCCATGTCACTCTCCCCCATGGATTCAGGTGACCTACTAGCTCTTAGACCATTTTTTCTACTTTAAATATTTCATTAATCTTAGTTAGATGTGCCCTAGACTCCTTAAATTTGTACATACTGCAGTTTTCAGTTCACCAATTTTACTAGCCCAATAATCTTGCCTTAAATCCTGACAACAGAATCTAAGAAAATACTGCACTCACTGATTTGTTTTTTGTTTTGTTTTCCATACAATTGAAGTCAATGGTCACCGAAACTGATTACCAAGACTCTTCAAAATCTTCTTTTGTGTTCAATAGAAGAATGTTAGATTTGGAATGACATGAGGATGAGTATATAACGACACAATGTTCACTTTTGGTTTGCTATTAAGGCTTGTTTCATAATGTATGCACAAACAGAGTGAATGCAAAGAGGCAGTGTAACAGCAATAGCAGCCTCATATTGTGCCTTTACTAAATGGGAAGGGGATGCCGGGGCGTTCCAAATAAAAGTGAACACCTGAATCCCTTTACGAAGGGTCTTTCCACAAGTCCGTTAGCAAAGGGCACAAGTGATGGTCACTTCGAAGAAGTAATTTTGTTGTTTATGATCATGTGACCCAGGGTGACAAGTCCTCACAATTCATTTTAAAGCTATATGGCTGGAGATTTTGAGTTAATAAACAGTTAAGCTTAAGCTTAAGCTTCTTAAACTTAAGAAGTTGTTTTGCTTTGATATATTACACAGTATTACATAGTATTTCATATGAAGTTTAAATAGTTTCTAGTAGGTGCATTAGGTAAATGTGACCTGCAGTGTCCAAATAAGAGACAGCAGGTGTTATAAAGTTGAGAGCAGAGAGGAAACGCACACATATATAAAGCATTTTTTTTTTTTTTTTAAATACTTCAGTATGTGGTTTAATAAACTGTTTGAATCTGGATTCAGTCATCTTTTTTCATACAGTGGGTATAAGTAGTTTGTGCCATTTTATCTTTCATTGAAAGCCAAAAACAGGCACAGCAGGATAGTCTGCTTTTAGTGGCACACCAGGGAGACTTCTGAGGTGCAACACTGCTCACACGCGCAGTGGGAATGCTGTATAACCTGTTAATATGGGTGCTGAAACAAACAGTCACAGATGCTACATGTGTGAAACAGGCCCAAGTAGTGAAACTGAGAAGACATAGATGGAAATTGTGCTTGACGTTGTGAAGGAATGCGTGTTTAGTCAGACTTATGACCCAAGGCTTATTGAAAGGCTAAAACTTGTACTGTATGCTTAAGACTTATGAAAATGTAAGACTGTATGCTGTGAGCTTGACTGACAGTTTGATGAGCCAATGGAGTTACAAGGTTTAGTTACACAAACCCACATACACAGGGGTTAAATTGGGATTTGTTATGTGGGGGGGCTCTGTGGTTTCAGGCTTTCGAGGGTTGCATGTGTATGCAAAGACTACAAAATCATATCATTTGACAAACTGTAAAATATAACAAGTTGAGAGAGCCCTCTGCTATGAACAATAAAATGCTGATCAAAATCATTATATAGATGCTGGTAGTGTGAAAGCTACATCTGATGACAATAAAACATATATGTAGGCCTATGCTACCATTAAAGGACAGAATATAAATACAAAATACAGTGC
Organism: Chanodichthys erythropterus; assembly: GCF_024489055.1. Classification (NCBI taxonomy): domain Eukaryota; kingdom Metazoa; phylum Chordata; class Actinopteri; order Cypriniformes; family Xenocyprididae; genus Chanodichthys; species Chanodichthys erythropterus. Next base: position 18,092,201 of record NC_090232.1, read on the forward strand.
TCGACATTAAGCCTGGTTTTGTGCTTGTCCTTTGGACAACTAAATTGGTCATTTACTTGTCAGAGTAAAAAAGTAGCTTGTCTGGAAAAAAAAAAAATATTATTATTCAAATCTTTTATTTCATATTCTTACTCATTTTTTTACTCATATTCATTTGATAAATTAAAATATTAAGACACTATAGGGATGTTACCAAATTAAATAGCCTAATTTACACTGAAAAAGTACAACTGCGTTCAATAATGTTATGAGATTCTTTAAATATTTTTGAATAAATAAGAAATGCTGGTGGAAAATGTATATTTTTAAACATGAAATTAAACCGCCAGTAGATGGAGGCAAGGACCGTCATAATGAGTGAGCCACTGAGTCATTTATTCAAACGATTCACTCTGAATCAAGAATGAAGCAGTTGTTTATGAATGGGCGATTGAATCTTTACTCAACCGATTCGTTCAAAACGCTGAATCGTTCAAAACGGCTGAGAACAGCTGCGAGATGCGCTGGTTCTGCTTTGTTTGGAACTTTTTTCGCTGCAACAGTAGAACAAAAAACAGGCATATTGCATATAAAACGTAAGTGATTGATATTAACTACTTGTTTGTTGAACTGTTGTATGAAATTAATGTCAATTTCAATTGAGGTGATATTCAGGAAGTCAGCACTTTCGGTCGTGTGATGCTTAACTTTATCATATGTCGTAAATAGCAAGCTAAACCCTATTGAATTTTTATTGCAACATGATAACTTGAGTTTCTTTGTGTGAGCAAAGCTCATTTATTTTGAATTCTCCTCAAGAGGTTACGTATTCCTCAACAGCGCAATATCACCGCCAGTACATCCACTATCAGTCGCCACTTAAGCTAGATTAATCATTCTCGCGTTTTGGTTGTTATTGACATTTTAATCAAGCTACTTATCTGGTCAGGCAAGTAAAATTCTCTCACTTCAAAAAATCCACTTGTCCCGCAGTCCCGGACAAGCGTATGTCGAGCCCTCGTAAGCCTATGTGCCGGGGCTCAGCCCCGGCCCAATGGACTATATACACGGAGCGTTCTTTAGAACTTCCGCAATAAAATAAGCCAGCTCGAAAACTTCCGCTGAGAGTCATGTGCTGGTGTGTTGAGCATCAGTAGTGTAATACTTAGTTTATAATCAGAATATAATCACTTAAATAGTCAGCCATAGCATTAATTTAGTTATTCAAACGTAAGACAGCATAAAAAATTAAAAATAAAGACGTACCTCAATGTTCCTCCTCGGCTAAATTCAATTCAATCATTAGTTTTCATACTTTTATGTGGAAAAAAGCTTCAAAAATTAAATATTTATTGTGCACTTTAGTTAGATTAATTGAATAAAATGTGTGTTTTCACAAGTGTGCTGAAATCATTGCTCTTGTGCTGCACTGACTGACAGCTGCTGTGTTTACAAAGGGAGAGCGCGGTGCTCGCTTTCTGTGTAATTCACAAGAAAAGTTTGTTAATGTTTTTCATAAGATTTTGTGAGTATTTCATACTTCACATTGACAAAATGTATTTTAAACCTAGTTATTTTATAATGTTTAATATTTTGTCAAAAACGAAGTGAAAAACGTTTAGAGGAAATGGCTGAAATGTGCGCAAATAAATGCTACTTTGCCGCCACCTGGTGGTTAAAGTGCTAATTACTGTCTTTTTTATTTTTAAATAAGTGTTTTCTATCAAATGTTAAATTTCCTACATTTTTAAACGTTCGGTTTTACAACGGGGACAATCTCAGAAGGATGAACAAATAATGTTTGCGGTCAACACATTAAAAATAACATTTGAAGTGCTGGGGAAAAAATGTGTGTGCGTGTCTAATTACAGACACAGCGTTTTTAAACAGTCCCAATAGCTTCGTCTTTATTGCAATCAATAAAACTGGTTTATTAGCAAATTAGGTAAATGTGATGACTACATTAAAATATAAATACAACATTAAAAAGTCAGCCATAGATGGTTTTGTGTCCATGTACAACGACTACAGAATGAACAGCTAACAGTTCACCGGAAGTGCTCGAGCTGGCTTAACGACAACCAGGAAGTAACCCGTGCATATAGTCCATTTAACCCCTGCACATACAGACATAAAGTATGACCAATAAAAATCAGTTAAAAAAGGTTGTGACTGACCCTCATAACTCCATTGGCTCCTCAAACTGTCAGTCAAGCCTCATAACCCCGCCCCTTCTCCAAGTTTGGAGTCAGAGATCTCTGCTTGTTTGCAGTGCAGAGGTAAATAAAGAACTAATGTTTGTGTAAGTACAGCGTTTTCTTTACTCCAGAAACACTATGTCCACCTATTTGAAGAGCGGAGAATAGCCTTTGTCTTTGCGGTCTAGTTGAAGCATATTGTTTTAAATATCATCTGCATAAAGCTTCATCATATCATGAGATTTCAACAACAAGAAAACTGAGCGGCCATAATAAGCTACAATAAACTTTATATCCTGTTCGATGATGAAAACATAATGCGATGCACTTACTGCCTCAGACTCAATTTGAGCTTGATTTTTATAAGATGTTAAAGGGTTAGTACACCCAAAAATGAAAATAATGTCATTTATTACTCGCCCTCATGACGTTCTACACTCGTAAGACCTTCGTTTATCTTCGGAACACAAATTTATGTTTATGATATTTTTATGATATTTTTTGATGAAATCCAATGGCTCAGTGAGGCCTCCATAGACAGCATGGCATTTAAACTCTCAAGGTCCATAAAGGTACTAAAAACATATTTGAAAAAGATCTTTTTAGACTGATTTAGGATCCATAAGAAGAGCTTTAATTTGATGCCAATCAAGGGTAAATAAAATATATAATTATTTCTTTGATAAATCAAAATTGAAGTAAAGCTTTAACATGTTACTCCAAAAACAGAGTGAGGGGAATGAGTGAGAATGTGGTTCTAGCAAGTGCTGAGTGAGACTCTGTGATGGCAGATGGGGCACAGGTGTGGGTGAACAATGCCAGGGGTGGATAGAACATGGAGCGTGTATACCTCTGAATGGGCATCCCAAGGTGTGAGTGCATGGATAAAAACAATGGCAAGAGATATTAGTGGCTCTAATGAGTAGGAAGTATAGTGGAAACATTTACATATGCATCTGGCACGCATTTCATCCAAAATTACTTACATTTAATTCGAGGACTGAATTTTTTCATCAGGATCAGCATCAGGATCATGTGATCCCTGCTACTGTTTGTGGTTGTGGTGCTAATTTATGTATTTGGAGCTCCATTATGCCTCAAGTCTCAAGCTTGTTGAATGATCGTTTGGGGTTTAAAGGGAACCCCTGGTGTTAAAGGGTTAGTTCACCCAAAAATTATGTCATTAATGATTCACCCTCATGTCGTTCCAAACCGGTAAGACCTCCGTAAATCTTCGGAACACAGTTTAAGATATTTTAGATTTAGTCCGAGAGCTTTCTGTCCCTCCATTGAAAGTGTATGTACGGTATACTGTCCATGACCAGAAAGGTAATAAAAACATCATCAAAGTAGTCCATGTGACATCAGTGGGTTAGTTAGAAGTTTTTGAATCATCGTAAATACATTTTGGTCCAAAAATGACAAAAACTACGACTTTATTCAGCATTGTATTCTCTTACGGAATCCTTTCCATTGAATTGATTCCATTAAATCCTTTCATCTGTCGGCGTTGGTAATGCACTTTTACGTCGTTGTTTTTGGCGATTAGGACATCCGCGACATGCACATTTATGCACCATTTTAAAAAAAATATAGCAATACCAAAATACAAACAATATAGAATAGCTTGAATACAGCGTGTGTCTCCCTCAGACTGTAAACGAAGCTCGGGCGCACCGGATAACACATCAGCAGCGTCACTGCGGAGTCGTGAAACCCGGATTGACAAAAGACCCGGAAGAAAAGACAATGCTGAATAAAGTTGTAGTTTTTGTTATGTATTTTTGTTATGCATTTTCGATGCTTCAAAAACTTCTAACTAACCCACTGATGTCACATGGATACTTTGATGATGTTTTTATTACCTTTCTGGACATGGACAGTATACCGTACATACATTTACAATGGAGGGACAGAAAGCTCTCGGACAAAATCTAAAATATCTTAAACTGTGTTCCGAAGATGAACGGAGGTCTTACGAGTTTGGCACGGCATGAGGGTGAGTCATTAATGACATAATTTTCATTTTTGGGTGAACTAACCCTTTAAGACTTGTATGGCTTAATATAACGTAAATGATGTGTCTTACTGAAATATGTAGTAGAAAACCCATGAAAGATTTACATTATTAAAAAAATCCATAACATATTTGGACAATGGGCGGCGCCATTTTGTTTGCGTTCTATGTCGATGACGTCAAATGGTTGCACTCTGTCAGCTACTTACATTACTCTATGGCCAGGGGTGGAAATGGGGGGTAACGCGGGGGGACGGCGTCCCCGGAGTGAATTTCAAGGGGGGACGGCGTTCCAGTTCAAATTGGTTTGATTTTTTTATAGAAATGAAGGGATTTCTGTATTTCACTCAATATCCTACGAAAACGAAACCGATTCAGCGCAAAAAAACATAGCGCAATAAAATTGCATGATTATTCATAAAAAATCGCAATCTGAATTCAAACACCCACGCGATCTTACTCAGTGCTCGAACGCACCGGAACTTTAATCTGTAGCGTACCCACGCTTTGTCTTGCATACCGGCACTTCTCACATGTTGCCGGTACTCGATCTAACCACCACACCGAAACATAGAATCAGGCTGTTAATTAATTGTACAAATCGCGCGTTTGGGGCTTTTATAAGCATGAGTGGTGCAACGCGCGCGAATCACCGCAGGCGCGTTCACCAACGCGCTCCAAAAGTGTGATAAGATTTGTGCGACCCATTCATATGATAAAATAGAACATTCTCAATAGAATTCAAATGGGTTTCATTTGAATTCTATTCAGAATGTAGTAAAACGTTAAGGAGAAGGTCATCATGATCTAAAAACAGCCAGTAAAAAAAAGACTGATGAAAAGAGGGGAAAATATGATGATCATCTAGCAAGCTTTTTAAACATGACCACCTTTCCTAGAATTTATCACGTTCTATTGTAGCTATTTATTGTGGTACATTTTAACTAACTTGTTCAATAAATTATAATATATAATCTATTAAGGCAATAGATTCAAAAAAGAGAGAAAAAAGTTAACATTGCCCTAAGCATGCAATGAGGAGCCATCAATGATCTAGCTTTAATTATATCCTTATTGTAACAATTACAAGAACTACATTTTCATAAGGTCAAGTACAAGTTAGAATCATGGATCTTCCTGAATTATTGACTAAACTTTAGTTTTCCTCATGTGTAAAATGTGTTCTGCTAATGTGACAGATATGCCCGTTAGGAAAAAACCTGGCTGTATTCCAAGAATCAACATGTTCGGTATAAGAACATTTTAAGTAGATAGTTTGACTTCCCATGGCACTTTGTAAACAAGTAATTGTTAACTATAGGCTGTTACTTTATTGCAGTTGTGTTATCAACCAACTTTGCATGTGTGGACCATTTTGCAAAAATAAAGCAACAAATAAATAAACCTCACGAGGGAGCAAACCCAAGCCCAAAACCCGCAAGACAAGCGGGTTGTCATCCGGAAGACAACCAGTCCCCCATCCCAAATGGAAGTGAACAAAATAGAGTGAATTACCCTTTAAAAGTAACTTGATACTTCAAATAAAGATTGCATCAATTATATTGTTACACCAGTAGGTGGCGACAAATGATTGTTAAAAATGTATTTGTGATTGATTCATTCATTACAAAGAATTGTTCAAACACGTTGATTCATCTATGAAACAAGTGACATCTTTATAATTGAGTCATTGAATCATTTATTCAAAACAATTTTTATAAAATAATAATTCATTCAAAATAATTAATGTTTTTTGTAAAAAGACTGCAGCAACTAACATGATGTCAGAATCAGTATTTAAAAAAATGTGATGCTTAATTTCCAGAATCTTGCAGCTTATTGAGTAAAAATCAGCAGTTGAAATTATTTCAGCGAATATTAGAATAAAACTGCATGTTCAGGTAGCAATGTTTCTTTTTTTAAACTCCATATCTATGGTAAAATCCTCAAAAAGTTTTATAAAATGATAAACATCACCTTTCAGCCCTTTTAAACCATTGTTTAAGAAAAGGGATAAGTGAATATTATTATATTTACATTATTATCCAAATTATTTTGCTTTTTAGAATGCACATCAGCTTCCTTTTGCATTAAAACTGGATTTCCCTTTTAAATGTGTAATTGTTGATTTTCAAACTATACTAAACTGAGAGGTAGCCATCCAAAACATTAAGTTTTCTTTAACCCGAGGACAAATGTATTTAAAATGTTTGTGACCTGTTCAATTCAGTCTGCACCACATATGCAAATTCCTAGACAATGTATCTTTAATTTGGCCAAAATCAAACAGGTTATTTTCTCCAAGCAAAAATTCTATTAAATTAACATGTTTGTGCCACACACAATTCATAAACATTATTCATTGACCTTTCAATGTGCTTGCTTGATAATTTAGAAAATATTGTTTGAAGGAAACATAAAATAGGCCTGTTTAATGTTAGCATATTATATAATTGTAGAATATTTTTATTTAAATATATCTAAAAAGTCATTGAAAAAAAAAAAAAAAATCCTTCCCATATAGAGTCCGCCCAGTGAATCTCAGCCATTTCCAGCCCTGTCTATGGCTATTTTTACCGCAACACAACTTGGAATATAATATACGATGCCACATTGTGCAGCTTTTGGTTGTAATTTTCAGTTGATGAGCCACAAGAGAAGCAATGTAAGTCTTTACTGCTTTACTAGCGGTAAGAAGTAGCTGACAGAGTGCAACCATTTGACTTCATCGACATAGAACGCAAACAAAATGGTGCCACCCATTGTCTAAATATGTTATGGATTTTTTTAAATAACGTAAATCTTTCATGGGTTTTATGCTACATATTTTAGTAAGAGACATAATTCATGTTATATTAAGCCATACAAGTCTTAAAACCAGGGGTTCCCTTTAAAACAACTTTAAAAGCTTTATTATATTGTCTGTGGTTATCCCGTGGCATGCTGATGATGCCAGAAACTCAACAGCACATCCTCAAAAAAGAGCAAAAAAGCAGTAAAAAGTTTTTTTTTTTTTTGTGCTATTTGAGGCGAAAAATATTGCAATAATAGATCAAATAATGCAAAATATATAAAACATAAAGTCACACAAAAGGTGTAAAAACAAACTGTATATTTTTGTCCTGGGCAATAAAGGATTAAATGCTCAATAACTATTTCTGTAGTGTTTCATATGATTTTAAAGACTAGGTATGTATACAGTAGCCTATATGTAGGAATAAGTGAATTTAATTTTTAAAATGTATATAATATTTCTGAATATAATGCTGCATTTACTTTAGGTCCACAATCAAGTTTGATCTTTGGACCTTTTTAGTGATTTAAGTAACCTCTGCACTACAGTAAAATATCCATAAAACAGAGCAATTGTGTTCAATTAAAGTTTAATGCGCTAACTTAAGTTGAATATTTATGTATCTATTTATTTAATACATTTAATGTGTAATAGTTCTTATTCTGATGTACGCATAACCTATATATCGAAAAAATAATAAAAGACTCCATGTTAAAGAAGATAGCGCGCGCCCACGTCCGCCTTCACGAGCATACGCTTTTGAGAGAGAGAGAGAGAGAGAGAGAGAGAGAGAGAGAGAGATTGGTGAAGATCAGTTGAGGCTCGTCACGGAGATCTTCAGTCAATGACAGCGCTCACATTGTCCTCTTGAAGGTGACGCATACGGGATTATTGCAGCGTTTATTCGGTATTTTTCTGTCGGTGTGTTTATAGGAGTGTGGTGTGTTGATTGCTCCATCTATCTCGATGCAGATGCTTGTGCTGGTCGGTGTGTGCGCGCTGCTGATCGCCGGGGCTTCTGCCAGCAACGACAACGGCAATTTTTTGGACGACAAATGGTTGACCGGGAGATGGGACAGATTCAGAGATGTGAGTGCTGCTCTACTGCTTCCTAACAGTGGCTCAAGCTGCCTACCTAGACGACATTTTTGTTTGAATCGATGCTGACTAGGTAGGCAGCTCACTCGGGTTTGAGATAGCCTGTAATTTGGGACTGTATGTGTCGGGTCCGTGTGTAATGCATTTTTTTACGGAAAGATGCCAAGTGTTTAGGAAAGAAGAAGCAGCGTGAAATTTCATAATTCGCCTTTCGCAAATCCGTATTTAGTGCTCCGTGTGGTAGGCTATTAATTCAGTATTTCACAGAAGACAGTCACCAATCAATTAGACTCAGTGCGTCACTTCTGCGCCGTTAAGTGGGCTTTGGTACAGCTATTTTAACCATCCACTGGCTAATACACTTAAGATTAGGTCTGATCTATATTAGCTTTGTGTCGAGGCTGAGAACTTGGTTTGTAATAGAGTATCTTACAAACAATAACAAGTATTTCTTTCACCTGCGATTGTCGCGATGCTTGATGCATGTGCGCGTGCGTGCATCTGTTAGTGAAGTGATTTTCAACCTGGGTACAAGTACACCAATGAGAGCTTAACCTGGTTGCTGGAGGATCCAGGGAATCTATTTCTTTGTTAAACCTATGCAATTATTATTATTATTTTACATTATTGAAATGTAAGAAATATTAGCTGTCAATGTCAACTATTATTATTATTATTATTAAAACTCAGAACCACTGCATGATTGTGATTTTCATACAACCAATAATAAACAAGAAGTTGATATTAAGTAACTTTTCAGGCAAAAAATGGCCCGGTTACCTTGTATGTTATTTCCTCAACAAAAATAGTTCTAAAAGAAGGCTAAAGCATCAAGTCAGTCTGGATGAGTGCATGTGATTTCCTCACCCCACTCAAAGCGTTCTCTAATCTCTTGGCTCTGCTTTTCCATTTCCCTCTCCCTGCACATTTGTAAGAACACCCTAAAATAAGAAAATCTGGTCTCTCTTTAAACATCGCTTGGCCAATTAAATTCAAGGACCAGACCTAACAATCGTGTAAACAACTAAATGATGTTCAGTATAATATGATGTAGCCTACATGGAACACATTTCTGGTTTCGCATCGATTAAAATATAAGAAAGAAAAAAAAGACTGGGAAACATTGTGTTAGACCAAGATAATCTCCTCCTCTGACTTTAGGTAGCCATCGCTGTTGTAGAATTCAATAAATAAACAGTTTTTCCTCCCCAAGGGATCTTCACTAAATCACTCTGATAGGATAACGTCATTAAAACATGAACATAAATAAATAAAGATATATATAAAAAAATATAAATCCATTTTAAACCTGTACACAGTAACTGACAAACCAAAAGTGACAGCTCTTGGAAGCCCTGATAGCTTGTCTGAATTCACATCAACATCAAAACAACAATTAAGGTGTGTCGAGGCAAATAACTAGTTCCTTTATAAACATGATGTTAATTGACAGTGTACACACTCAGTGTAATGATATCATCTGGACCAGAAGACTTCCATTTCCTCTGTGTGTGTCTATTTGTGGTAATGTTGTTTATGTAAGGGATGTAGTTAAGACAGTCACATGGGTGGCGTAGGTCTCCCACACAGGGCATGACAAATTAGAACTGTTTCTCTACCAGATTATTCTATCTCTCTCCTTTCTCTTACTGTACACACTCTCTCATTTCAGTCCAATATTTAGATGTAGTTAATGGGAACACCTGTAAAACTAACATTTTTAAAGGGGACTTATTATGCCCCATTTTACAAGATGTAAAATAAGTGTCTGATGTCACTAGAGTGTGTATGTGAAGTTTTAGCTCAAAATACCCCACAGATAATTTGTTATAGCATGTTAAAATTCGCCACTTTTTGGGGTTGAGCAAAAACACGCCGTTTCAGTGTGTGCCCTTTAAATGCAAATGAGCTGCTGCACTCAGCCTAAGAGGGCGGAGCTTGAAGAGCTGATTCTCCGGTGTCGGTCAGCAGTCAGTCAGGATGCACTATAATGTCTGCGAATATATGCTTCATGGAGATGATTTTATCCACTATATTACTACAAGCCTGTTGTACTGGACCCCATTTGACTTTACAGATGAGTTTTATGACGTTTATTGTACTTCACACAAAAGATGAAGCGTCTGTTTTCACTCCAGAAAGTCACTGTAAGAGCTTAATAAAAAACTCCCTTGCATTATCATCAACATACATAGCAAATTACACAGAAACACTCGTTACAACTAACAGTAAACAAATATATAAAGACCTTATGCCTTTTCGGATGGTGCTTAATAAACTGGCAAACTTTATATCTGTAAATCAACTCCGATGAACTGTAATAAAGTGCTCTCACCTTCATTACTGCAGTATCCAGTATCACTCTGGAGGCTTTATGTTTTGTATTGTCCCTTTGTATTGACATAATCTAATTCCGGTAGAGTTGAGGGAGCATTTTCTTCGAAAACAAAATGAATCCACCTCGTCTTTAGCAGCTCAGATTTCGTGAGTAAATGGAGAGAGCTATGTGGATTAATCCATCCAGCTACAGAACACCTAAAACGCTTGGGAGACGTTCTCGTAAGTGCAGCAATGGCGGACTTTGTAAAATCGCTGTGAACTCGCTCTGGGCGGTTCTATGTTAAAATGGCAGTGTCTGTCAACCATCGTGGGCGGGGCCTGTGGCTAATGTGACGTCACACTGCCAGGGATCTGGAAACGGCTTGTTCTGAGGCACTGCTTATGATTTATGGGGATTAAATTAAAAGGAGTGGTTGGATTTTTATCATTATAGGGTGGTTGTGTTCACACACTGCCAACACACATTTATAGCCAAACATTATGCAAAAGTGAATTTTGCATAATAGGTCCCCTTTACACTATCAGAATCAAACACACCAATGACATTGAGTGCATGAGTATCTCAATATCAAGAACATCAAGGCCACACAGACACACTTTAACAAAACAATCAGTAAGAAAAGGAAAACTATGAAGGAAACATGACGCATTGACATTTTAATAACTGAGATTCCCATGATACTACTTTCTTTCAAACTATTTGAATTTTATTGTTCAATAAATGCCAAATGTTTAAAAATGTTTAAAAAAATATATTTCTTGTAACAAATTATAATGAATATTTGTCTCTGAAGAAGACAACCTTTTGCACAGCAAAGATACTGTATTACTGTATGTGCAATAGGTTTACATAAATAACATGGACCTCAGCGGAAAAAAGCTTGATAACGATCAACAAACATCATTAAGAAAAAAAGATGAGGCATTGACATCATCACACAGGGTAAAAAAACTTAAGACAAAAAACAACAGCATAAAGTCAACAAACATTAAACAATAATCCTATAACAGCAACCATGTAACTAATTCATGCTGCAGTGCATGCTGGGAGCTCTTAACAAATCAGCAACATTGCTCAATGTTAAACTTTTTGTTCATGTAACTCTATTAGGCAAGTTTACAGGGAATTTTGTATTTTACTGAGAAGTCAAAGTAATTCACATTTCTTAATCTGCGACACAAAAAGACTGGATAAAACATAATTCCCTTTTTTATTTTACAGTCCATGCACACATGCACTCTGTACCCATACTGAAAACACACTCTCAATCAACCCTCTCTTGCTTCTTTTCTTTCCAGCTTCACAGCTAAAGGCATATCAAAGATTACTTAGACATTCCATGTGACACTTCAGGCCATCAGTAAAGAGAAAGTGATTTATGCAGATTAGTTGTTCCGCAAACACGGCTCTACAAGATTTTTTCCGTAATCAACTGGCCCTTACAGCAAAGCAATTACAGAAAGACGCTGAGCCCTAAAATCACAGACCCCCAATCACATTTAAGCTTTAAGACGCTGAACATGTACGGGAAGCACGGGCTGTCAAGCTTTTGTTTGGTGAAGTGTGTGGCTTTGTGAGATTGACAGGCTGAAAATGGCCATCAGTGATCCCCCTGCAGTGTCAAACATCTTCTGTCTCTCTCACACGCACATACACACACTCTTGACTTCACTGTCAGCTCTGCTATAGTGACATTTTTAACGCTCTATCAACTTCAGGCTAATGCTGCCAGAGGAGGTAAGAAAAGAGTATGGAGAATTTTATGACTTTGTGGGAGGCTGGAATGAGAAACAGCCATTCTACGATCATGTGTTTGACTTCAGTATAAAGGACAGATCTGGGGACTACCATAGTGACAAGAAGGACTAGATCTTACAAAAAGGAAAAGCTGCAGTGTGTAACGCTTCAAGATGATAGAAAATGGCATGTTTCAGTATGTTTACATGCACTCATTTTCATCAGTGCAAACATATCCAGTCTAATTTCGGATTCTGAAAGTTCTGTTTATATTAACCCTAAACTTTGCAGTCTGGTTCACATATTCGTTTACATGTGCATTACATGTATTCCGTGTTCAGAACCGGATAAAGCCACAACAATAATGTCACCGTAGCTACCTTGAGTAAAACTGTAATTTTTCAATCTAAAAAGAAAGATGATTCTGTTATGTGAAGAGTTTTTTTTTTTTTTTAGCAATATTTAGTAAATATTCATGCAGATATTTATGCAGAGTCCCAAATCGCATACTATCCGTCCTAAATAGTATTCTAAATTAGAATTAGTGTGTCTGAAACAGTAGTACGATGAAATGAGTATTCCAAAGATACCCGGATGGTCTACTTTTTCTGGTTGGAATCTGAAGTGCAGAACCGTGCACACTCTAACGGCTAATATTTCCTACAACCCATTGCGCATTGGATGAGGATTCGATTAGAACTACAAACATAGTATGACTGACGGTTAAGCAGAGCAGTTTAGTTAAATGGGTTTGAGTGATTGTGAACTTTTATAAAGATGTGTTTGGTCATTAATTTTTAAATGCATCATTATGCAAACATAAGGAGTGTTCTCCGCATGAAAGACTCATGACTGGCAAATTTCTCTCTGAAACGGTAGGAAATTAAATTCAATTGAATGTGGAGGATTTTAACTGTGACAAGATGATTGACAGGGCAGTTTAAACAGTGACAGGATGCACATAACTAAGCGACAGAGCGTTCGTTAAAGATGCAATTATGACAAAGTAGTATGTCCCAAAGCTTGCCTATTCTCATTATTCACTGAAAAGTATGTACTTTTTCTTCACAAAAAAGAAGTACATACATTTAGGGCATACTATAAGTAGGCGAATTGGGATTTAGTATCATTTTTCCACCACTTGCTAGTTCATAAGACGTAAAAGAAAAACATGTGCATGTTTTTAAGACGTAAAGCATGCACATATGGCAATGCACATGTAAGGTATTTTTAAATCCAACAGAGAATATTCAGATTCAGGTGTTTACAAGCTTATTTTTCTTTCCTATTGGTCAGAATATTTTAGGTCTACAAATACTGTATACCAGTTACAAGCATAGATAAATACATCTTAAAGTTACAAATAAAGTATAAGGTCTAACTGTAGTATTAATTTTCGTATACAGAAATGTAGTAATTAAATGTAAAATGACACTGTTCACTGTATAAATTTAATATAGATTAATCTTTGTTAAAGGGATAGTTCACCCACAAATGAAAATTTGATGTTTATCTGCTTACCCCCAGGGCATCCAAGATGTAGGTGACTTTGTTTCTTCAGTAGAACACAAATTATGATTTTTAACTCGAACCGTTGCCGTCTGTCAGTCTTATAATGCGAGTGAATGGTAACACAATTTATAAGAGTAAAAAATATGCCTAGACAAATCCAAATTAAACCCAGCAGCTCATGGCGGCGCATTGAAGTCCTAAGACACGAAACGATCGGTTTGTGCAAGAAACCGGACATTATATAATTTTTTACCTCTAATACACCACTATGTCCAACTGCGTTCAGCATTCGCTTAGTGAGGTCTGATCGCCCTCTGACAAAGGAAGTAATGTCTAGCATTCATTGAATTATACGCGCGAAACATCACTGCTGTTGTCAGAGCGCGATCAGACCTCACTAAGTGAATGCTGAATGCAGTTGGACATAGTGGTGTATTAGAGGTAAAAAATTATATAAATAATATCTATGCATATATTTTGACTCTTATAAATTGTTACCATTCACTCGCATTATAAGACTGACAGACGGCAACGGTTCGAGTTAAAAATCATCATTTGTGTTCTACTGAAGAAACAAAGTCACCTACATCTTGGATGCCCTGAGGGTAAGCAGATAAACATCAAATTTTCATTTGTGGGTGAACTATCCCTTTAAAGCTGTGTTTTGTTGTTTGATTTACATGACATACAACAGGAGGTATTTATAGGTTTCTGTCACTTTAATAGTAAGACCCCATGCACGCACATATCCGATAGATACACATCCGAATTCTCACCTTGTTCAATTAAGACATAACCGAATGCGTTTCCGAGAATACTTGCTGAGAGGGGTATTCTGACTGACATGCGTGTATGTGTCCATCCAAGAAAGAGAAATCAATTTGGAGTTCGCGAGCTATCTGAAACACACCTCTCTCTCTACGTGTGTGTGTGCGAGCCTTGTATGTATGTGTGTCTGTGCGCACCAATAACAGCGTGGTGTGCGATACCGAATTAAATCCTCTTTTGCCTCTTCTAGTGCTGGAATGATTTTATATCTATTTAATGTGTAAACTAGCAAGACAAAACACGTGCAAATGATAACCTTTCACTCTATTGTGGTGAAACTTGCAATTGATCCGCGAATCACATGCGTGCCGAACCGTGGGGCTTGGTCCGTACGGATCACGGATCAACAATGATCCGTTTAACCACTAGTACTAATGGATTATTTAGTTGCTTGTTAACATAGCTAGTGAAATACCAAAATAAAAGCCACATTTACTGATTTACTTCTGCTGACAAAGTTTATCAATAACACTTCCAGTAAACTTACTATTTAAACTTTTGACATCAAACACAAAAAGGAATGGTTTACTTAAAATTATATTTTTGACATTATTTTTCTCAACCTATGTTGCTCTCAGTTGATATGCTGGATTATAATATGTGGAACATAAAAGGAAAATCTTTGAAGAATCTTTACACATTTCCATACAACAACAATTCACAATCTGTGAAGCACTAAAATTTACCAAAAACTTTGGTTACTTTATTTTACAGTGCCGTAGTTAAATTGTAATTACTCAAATAAGTACTGAGTACTATTAATTAACATGTACTTACTATAGAGTTACAGTTAGGGTTAGGGTTTGGTTTAGGGTTAGTTACTATTACTATAATAAGTATGAAGTAACGTGTAACTATGGCACTGTAAAATAAAGTGTTATGAAAACTTTTTATGTGCCATTGAAAAAATATCAGCAAACAAGTTTGAAACAACATAATGGTGAGATTTTAGTATTAATGAAAGAATTTTAAAGCAGTGGTTCTCAATCAGGGGGCTGGGACCAACTAGAGCGTCTCAGAAAAAGGGTGCCCACAGGTTGACTTAAAAGTATTTAAATTACTAAGTTATTATAAATATATATTACAATAATCTAATAATAATAATAATAATAATCTAAATTCTAAATAAAACATAAAATCAAGATTTTGAACTGAAATCATATTTCCCTCTCCCCAATTACTTCTACATAAAATATAATATTGTTCTTATTGAAGAATATACATTTTCTGAAATGTCTGTAATCACAAAAAATAATCATGGTTAATGGGTAGGGGTGCTTTGGGTATTGTGTTGGAAAACGGGAGGCCTTTGAGTCAAAAAGGGTTGAGAACCACAGCTTTTAAGTGGGAAATATTCCTATTTATTCATTTGCAGGACTGTTGCTCAATTTTGAATGTTGCAATAAAAATTTCCCCCCAGGAAATCACTATTAGATCTTCCCCACAAAGACATTATCAATATTATTGAGAAATGACAATACAATATCACAGAAAATGAAAATGTATTTTACAGATATTACACTAAGGTCAAATAACTGTGTTTGGTTTTTAGACATTTGTGCATTGTTCATCCATTCTGTACTGTACCTCACTCTGAATTCCACTGTGGTCTCATAAGCTCCTGTACTAACCTATAGAGAGATTGTGTTGAAGAATATAGATTAACTGAAGATAACTAATTCATACTCTGTAACTTTCTTTCTTTCTTTCTTTCTTTCTTTCTTTCTTTCTTTCTTTCTTTCTTTCTTTCTTTCTTTCTTTCTTTCTTTCTTTCTTTCTTTCTTTCTTTCTTTCTTTCTTTCTTTCTTTCTTTCTTTCTTTCTTTCTTGCAGCTTTGCCTCTGTCTATCAGTCTGTTCTCTCATTCACCCTATTTTCTTTGTCCTCTTAATGGAATGGAGGTTGGCAGTCTGCTCCAGGCCTTGAGCTAATGGAGAGAGAGAGAGGAGAAATTATGCCATGTTTATGAAAATAGCCCTTAGGACAGTTCACGTGGACACACAAACAAAGGCAAACTTGTGTGATGTTAATGCTGTGCATTCATTCTCCTTCAACAAAATCTAACACAGCTGATACTAATCATAAGTGTTGGCAAAAATACAAAAAAAAAACAAGTCGATACTGAGATTTTAAAAATGTGAATATGTTGTAAATAGACATCAATGACGCTCTTCACCGAGTGCTCACACAGATACTAGGGCTGCATGATTTATCATGATAAAAATCACACACGATATGGCAAAGGCTGTGATTATTTAATGCGCAGCTTGTCAGAGCTTTACGGCTCTGTGATCAGTAGTAAATGCTTTTCCATCTGAAAGCCAGAGGGCGCCTTTGCGCAGAAACTCAAAAAATGCCTTGTAGCAGAAGAAGATAACATGCATCATATCGCTGTAGCTGAATAAACATAAGATAGAAACACTTTGATTAATTAAACATGACTAATAAACACACGACTGCCTTATTCTGTGTGAGAAGCCACATCATCTCTCGGAAGGATGATCAACTGTCATTATGAAGTGAGTTGGACAAGATGTTAAGAAATGCTTCTCATGCCTGGAAAGATGTTTGATGCGTGTTGCTTTTTCAAATGTACATTATAAGCGACTCAAACTCGCAGTGCTTTCAGATGGATTAGTATTTGGAGCCATACTTCATTGACAAGCCGTGCATAAAAAACAATCGCAGCCTTTGCGATTTCATAATCACACTAAGAATCGCTTTTAAGCAATAATCACGTTCAAGTTCAATGTTATTTTTCATGTCGTGCGATATATCGTGCAGCCCTAACAGATACACACAAGAGCGCTTGAAAGCAGGCGTCTATCAGCGGACTGGTCCTTCCAGAACGGTTTCAAATTCATCACTTCCGTGTGCTTTCAAACGCTCCAGTGTGTTGATCATCGTAGCCAATCACAGACATATATGTTGAGCGTGTGAACACAATGGCCAATCAGAGGTGTTTACAAATCCGCTTAAAGCATCACATTTTTAAAATTTCAGTATCAACTTGGTATCCCAGTCGCTACTTTTGACAACACTACTAATCATGAAGCCAACTGAACTTAGCTTGCTTTGCAAACCAAAACTGTTGTTTGACATGACACAATTACAGCCAGTCAGGAGACATTTGATGTTTAATGTAAAGTTATGTGGAGTTTTCAGAAAATAGCTGATTTAAAGTCCCCCATGTAGTCAATAATTTGATCCCTTAAAACTCTTCTTTGATCACCAAAATGACACATTTAAACATTTTTTCCTGTGGAAAAAAAAATTCTTCATGCCTCAAAATAGCTTGAATGTAACTCTACACACTTGCCTCATTTATTATATGCAGATATATTAATATGCTAATTAGCCCCGCCTCCACTTACTCGCACAAGCTCAAGAGATCCATTTGTTGAACTTACTTAGGTAAACGCTGCACAATGGTAACGCCAGACACATAACAGTATGATTAATATGATTAGCGTTTTCCTTGACTATGTTATCAAACAGCTAATAATGTGTTGCTAATGTTACACAAACCATGTTCACATTCACGAGTCAGACAGCCTTCTAACAATAAGTATCCTTAAAAATGCTTTGAACAACTTAACGTCAGCAGAGAAAGGCATATACTTCGTTATATACATCATACACCCACTATATCGCCAAATCTACCGGATTTTGGACAGAAAAATATACCGGAATATACCGGACTCTCCTGCTTCATAGAGGTCAAGGTTAATGATATGCTAAAGCCCGCCGGCATGTTGACATGATTGTTTACAAGGTAGTTTGTGACGTCAGAAAAACCAGCGATTTCAAACCGCGTTTTTTTTTTACACTGTAATTTTAAATATGAAATATTCAGCAATGGTGTTGACTTATGAATTTGCACATGGTTTGTCTTAAAGCATATTAAAAACACCATATAGACATATAAACAACATTAAAAACTTGATTTTCACCACAGGCGGACTTAAATCTCACTGATTGCAGGTATGATCAGAATCATGATAATATATTAGCTATATTTTTATATATAGATGATTTTTATATATTATTAAATATATTTAAACCAACTTGTGCCCTCCTTGGAAGTGTGCTAAGGCCTCCTAGTGGGTCCCGAGTTCTGACCCCCTGGTTGAAAACCACAGTAGATACTTTTTTTTGAGCTTGTGGTTAGCTAACAACTTTTTCAAAAGAGTAGCTTGACTATAGTCTAAAATAGTAGTCTAATTAATAGCTGACTAATCTTAAAAGCTAGTAAGCTACTATTTCAAATTAGCTTAAACTGAGCACTGAGCAGTGATCGCAGTCTGCACTCCCAATGGGAGTCGCTCAAATCGGTTCTCATTTGCATAAAGCATTGGCAACAGTCTCTGTCACTCATCTTGCCGGAAATCGTCAACTCTCTTTAAAAATGAATGACTTCAGGCCGCTTTGTCACTGTAAATTGCTGTCAGCTTGAAAGCCCCTGAAGAGTTCGCTTTTATCGCTCATATCACGTAGCATCTGGTGTTAGAGTGGCATAGACTGATTCTGTTCTGATTGTATGAAGCTTCTGCTTTCTCTGTATGGGTGCATGTGCTTGTTTGTGGTGCCCTTGTGAATGTGTATGTGGTTAAAGACTGGACAGAGAGAGAAAGAGAGAGAGAGGGGCAGAGAGTCATAAAGAATGAATGATGTCAGAAGGGTGAGACGCTTCCGGCACTTTCTGCATGATAGAACAGCCGCCTTGCTGTCATGCTGGCTGCTCTCTCTCTCTCTCTCTCTCTCTCTCTCTCTCTCTCTCTCTCACACACACACACACACACACACACACACACACACAGCCCTGCTCCTCAATATAGTAAATATGCATGGTCATAATAAGAATTGGATTTTGCTGTACTCAATGTCCTCTGTCACTGATTTTAATGTTGTACTTCTCTTAGTATTAACAGATTAAAGTTGTGCTGTTTCTTTATATGTTATTTATTTAACATATGCTTAAAATCCTTCTAATAATACCCCAGGAAATCCCTCTGTATGCGGAGAAATGCCTTTAAAGTGATTATAGTGGATATAATCTTGATTTATTGTACTCAGTCTATGATAATCTGTATGTGTGTTTGAAGCTTTGGAACTGTGATGATAGAGAGTACATTTAAATTAAAATCAATAATCAGTAATGCACACTTTAATTATTCACTATAGATTTAGATGCATTTACAATAAAATATAATGTGACTTTATAAATCCCTGAAAAGCAATTTAGTTCTGGCACAGGGAGGATCAGGCAAAAAGACGCTGGGCGCACAGGTGAATACAGAATGGGAATTCAATAAGCTGAGATTGTTACTTTAAAATGTCTTCCAGTACAAGCTAATTGTTATTAAAAAATGTGCTTCCATATTTCAGAATCTAGTCATGATAATATTATATTTCTTCTAAAGAAAAAGATTCCCTTGTGAGAAGAACTACACTTTAGCATACTTCTAAAAAGAGTACTGTATTACCCCATACAGAAATATATATAAAAATATATTATGGAATGTACCATACAACATAGTATACAGAATAATCTAAATCAAATATAAATACATTTTACAAACTCTCATGCTATAAACAGCAGATGGTAATAATATCTGCAATCTGACATTAATAGTCAACTTATTAGCAGCTAAGAAGTAGTCTGGTGTTAGGAGGGCATCTCTATAACAGCTCGGAGCCATCATCTTTAATGGGCCTCTTCTCCTGGTCTGCCGCTCATAGTGTCTAGACTTCGTAAACCCACTCCAGTGATTTCAGAGCAGATGTTTACTATGGTCTGGAGGCTGTTCCTGCTCTTGATTGTGAAAGATGTGAAGCAGCAGACAATGGAAAAGCACAGATTACTCTCAATATCAGAGCTGTAGAAAGGCTCTGGCTTAATGGAGCATGCAGCACACACACACACAAATTCACATACATTCATCAGAAGTGACTGAAACACTTACTCAGGCCAGGAAAAAAGTGTAGCATGCATGACATGTAAACAGTTCGAATGCTGTTCAATTCAGGATTATATCCAGTAAATATTTATTTTGGTCAAGTCAAGTCAAATCTTCATTTATAAAGCACTTTTTACAATACAGATTGTTTCAAAGCAGCTTCACAGTGATAATAGGAAAATTAATGGACAGAGATTTACAGCAGCTCTAAGAAAAAGTTATTATCGAGCTAAAGTAAGTTGCTGATTGAATCACTTCCGTTGTAAAAATCGTTAATTATTAACTTAGGGGCCGCTTAAATTATACCTTTTTAACTGAAAACAGCAGACTTTTAATGCGTTCTTGCTGCTCATTTACGTATTTAGTCTATAGGTATGCACATGTGTATGTGCGCAGACGCTTAGTCTTTTTTACAAAGTGACATTGCCAAATTACTTGTCTGGCTGCACAATACAGAATTATTAGTCGTTTCCGCGGATCCATGTGAACTGGTATCTTTTTGATAATGTTTTATCTAAAGAGGGTCAGTATATGGTTTCCTACTGATCGTTAAGAAATATACCTTTAAATAAACATTTAATTAAAATAGTTTGCACTTAAATTCTTAGTGAGTTGATTTCATTTAACTGACTCTGATTTAATTGAATTCATTTCATATTAATTAGGACTGAGTAGGATTCAAACTTTACTTTAACACAATATCAGAAATATGACCTAATATTTTAATAATATATATCTTGCTATATTACTACATATATTTATGGGGCTTTTTACCAAACATAATCCTAAGGTTTTTTTATTTTGCTGCCATACAAAATGTAATAACCAAAATGAAATAATACTTTTTATTTAGTACTAAATTAAATAAACAGCATGGACAAAGAATAGGGGTTTAACGGTACACAAACTTGTCGGTTCGGTAAGTACCTCGGTTCTGAAGTCACAGTTCGGTATGGGTTCAGTACAGAGGGGGCGGGACGGGGGGTGGGGGACTAAACATAAAATTGCTTTTTTATTATTAAACTTTTTTTAACAAATGTGTCTGTGTTTAAATAAATTAAATTTTAATTAAAATAAATAAAAAATCGATTTATCTTTGCTAATGCTGTAAACTATATACAGGGATCCCTTACTTAGACATTACTATAATATTAAAGATTACAATTAACAACAGAGCCCAAATTATTAAATTCAGTTGATATTTATTCATAGATATAATAATCAACACTCAAAAAAAATGTAAATTGCACATAAGGCAGGTTTTGCATTAACTTCTAATTATATAAATACAAAGTTAATTTTCTACTCCGATTCATTTTTTGAAATATAATAATTTACACAGTTACTGTCATAACAAGGATAGCAAAATAAAGTAAACTGTGACATATTATACCCAAAAATTCTTCATACATTGGACTACCAGTAAAATTGATAAAAATTTGGAACCAAAAATTGTTTAGACACTTTGACCTGATCATGTTTTGCTTAAGTGTTATCTGACATAATTAAGATTATTTTTTTCTGACACAGTTCTTGTCATATTTTATTACCATTTTTTTAAACTATAGTGAATAAACTAATGAATGAAATGTTCAAGGACTGTATAATGAATAGGCTAATATAGTGTATATACAAAATTCTCCTCTCTAGAGTTAATTGCTCTAGTGAACTAACATGCTGTCGACACTAAATGCCTAAGGTAAATATAATGCTACGTGAGATATTATTCTCAAGCTGTTTTATTAATATCTTTCTGCAGCTGAAACACTGGTTGAGAGATTGCATGTAAACATATCAATCGATCTTCTTCTTCTTCTGCACTTTTTACCTGGTAGCAAAGCAAACAGTGTTTTAGTACCGCGCATGCTCCCTTCTGGATTGGAGTGTGGATCACCTGTGACCGATTGTACTGTGACTGCATGAACTGAACTGTGATATACATACTATACGGTTTGGGACAAATGTACCGTTACACCCCTAACAGGCAACATTAGTTTTTTTTTTATAAATAAAGTTTTAATAATTTCCAATATCTAAATTGATCAAGCAACAACAACAAAAAACTATATTTTTTTTAATGTGTGTTCTTGAATTTGTGTCACCTTCTTTTCTGGTGAAAGTATGTAAATGTTAATGTTTAAAGCATCAGCAGTACAAGCAAGACAGGAGGACCGCAGCTGACCCGTTCTTTCACACAGTCATGCTATCACATGACTTTCATATAAAGGATGCTTGTAACATAATGGAGGCTATTCTATTTCTATCCTGTGCTCCCTCACATTCTCTATGTAGGTCTTAGATGAACATAATAATCTGTGCGAAAAGAAAGACAGACAGAAAAACAACTGCACAAAATCAAGGGAGATCTAGGTGTAGATTGGGTGTCAACATATTTAGCTACTGAAATGGAGAGGAAAAAGAACAATGAATGTGTTTACACACAGTGAGGCTGAGAGAGATAAAGTTCTTTGTGAGCGGGAAAGAATATGAATGACCAACGGAGACTCTATAATGGATTTCATGTGGTGTTGTTTATCCCAAGATGCATTTGCATGCCACACACGCAAACATACACTTAGAGGAAGGAGAGAGAGAAATGGCAGTTATTAAAAATGTTAAATTGCAAAAGGCCAGACTGTTGCCATGACATATCTATTTCTGTGGGTGTGTGTGTAACCATATGGTGCTATCAGTCTTCAGTGGACCTATGATGGAAACTGATGTATTAACTGTCTTAATTAATTAAGCATGAATACAAGTGCAGACCAATTACTGAATGTGACAGACAACAAACAGTCCAGTATAAACAGGCACAATGCCAAGTCATACATATGCATTTCATTATTATTTGTGTTTATGGCATATTCTGTTGTTTATGGCATCCATTTTGTGTTGTTTTGTTGAAGTGACCTGTGTTTAATGTTCTGTCTAATGTTTATTTGTTTTCTCCACAATGCTTCCTCTACAATCAGGAGGTGGAGGTTTGTATGATTGTGCCTTTGTTTTTCCATTGAAACAGAGTCTTGCTAATCTGCCTGTTTGTCTGCAAGGAAATCCTTCACAGTTTAAGTTGTGTCCTTTAATACTGCTGTTGTTGCATGATAATATATGCAACGAGCACTGAATGTAACTGCTTGTACAAGTACATGTTGAGCTGAATGTGTAACTACAAGCAAGGCAATATAATAATATGTACTTGCATAGTTTAAATAGCAAAGATTACTTTATGTATAATAACATAATAGAATTTTAGAAAAGAAAACAACTGCAGAGTGTTGATTTATTCTGTTGGTCAACTTCTGTTTTAGGAACCAGGAACATGGAGCCCAGGAAAACCATTCGATCAAGGTAAGATTGTCAACTAAAAGTAGCAACATAATTGTGTGGTTTTTTTTTAAATATGTGTTCAGAGTTTAAAAATCAAAGAAAACTCTAAAGCTGAAGTGTGTTTTTTCATTTTTTAGTAAAATTCTTTCTTCTGACCAGCCAGACTCGGCAACAACTGCTTAACCAATGGCGTGAGTTTGAGGCAGGGCTATTTGTTTAAAAAGTGAAGGATTAGGGGATTGTTCATTATTAATAATTAATAAAAGTCAGTTATTCTACTTTTCGGTTTAAAAAAAAGCTCTTTTGTGCACAACTTTTTTCTAACATCACTATTTTGAAAGCATCACCCAAACCCTCGCTATTTCTAAGCAGTTATTGGAGTAACAAGGTTCCCCATGTGTATGTGTGTGTGCATTTTTGTGATTTATGAGGACACAAATTTGGTATTATGACGTGTACATGAACTATGAGGACATTTAAATGAGTCCTCATATTTAAAATAGCTTTAAAAACATACTAAACAATGTTTTATTAAAAATGCAGAATGTTTTCTGTGATGGGTAGGTTTAGGGGTAGTGTAGGGGGATAGAATGTACAGTTTGTACAGTATAAAAACCATTACGCCTATGGAGAGTCCCCGTAAAACACATATACAAGTATATGTATGTGTGTGTGTGTGTATGTGAGTGTGTGTGTGTGTGTGTGTGTGTGTGTGTGCTTTTGTTTATATTACATTGTGGGGACCAAATGTCCCCATGATGTAATATAAACCTGAGTTCACCTACATCGTGGGGACCAGCCAGCGGTCCCCACAATGTAAATGGGTTTATAAATCATATAGAATGAGTTTTTGTGAAAAAGTAAAAGTTTGCACAGTTTCCTGTGAGGGTTAGGTTTAGGGGTAGGGGCAGGGTAGGGGGATAGAATGTACAGTTTGTTCAGTGTAAAATGCATTGAAGTCTATGGAAAGTCCCCACAATTCACAAAAACAAACATGTGTGTGTGTGTGTGTGTGTGTGTTTGGTCCAAGAATTCCCTATGCCAGTAAAACCTAAATTTATGAAGTTGTAAGGATACAATTTCAGTCCCCATGAGGAAAACATTTCATAAATCTTACTAAATAATGTTTTTTTGTGTGTTGTTGTTGTTTTTTCTAAATTTAAAAGTGCATAATGCTTTTTTGTAAGGGTTAGTTTTATGGTTAGGGGATAGAATGAGAAGTTTGTAAAGTATTAAAGGGTTAGTTCACCCAAAAATGAAAATTCTTTCATTAATTACTCACCCTCATGTTGTTCCACACCCATAAGACCTCTGTTTATCTTCGGAACACAAATTAAGATATTTTTAATGAAATCCTATGGCTCAGTGAGCCCTACATTGACAGCAAGATAATTAACACTTTCTATACCCAGAAATCTACTAAAGATATATTTAAAACAGTTCATGTGACTACAGTGAGTACAGTGTTTCAACCTTAAAGTTATGAAGCGACGAGAATACTTTTGTGTGCCAAAAAAAACAGAATAACAACTACTCAACAGTATCTAGTAATGGGCAATTTCAAAACACTGCTTTATAAAGCTTCGCAACTTTATAAATCTTTTGTTTCGAATCAGTGGTTCGGAGCGTGTATGAAACTGCCAAAGTCACGTGAACCATTGAAATTTCAAAATGTTCGAAAAACTTAAGACATAACAAAACGTTTACTCAAATCACGTGATTTTGGCTGTTTCATTCACGCTCCGAACCACTGATTCGAAACAAAAGATTTGTAAAACTTCGAAGCTTCATGAAGCAGTGTTTTGAAATCGCTCATCACTAGACAATGTTGAATAAAGTTTTTTTTTGTTTGTTCTTTTCGGCACACAAAAAATATTTTCGGCAGTTTATAATATTAAGGTTGAACCACTGTACTTACATGAACTGTTTTAAACATGTTTTTAGTAGCTTTCTGGGCATTTGAAAGTGTTAATTATCTTGCTGTCAATGGAGGCCTCACTGAGCCATCGGATTTTATCAAAAATATCTTAATTTGTGTTCCGAAGATGAATAAAGGTCTTGCAGGTGTGGAACGACATGAGGGTGAGTAATTAATGACAGAATTTTCCATTAATGGAATAAATTACAATGTAGTACATATTAAAATATATTATTATATTATTAAATTGTAATATTAATTCACAATATTACTGTTTTTTACTAAATTTTTGATCAAATACATTCAGCCTTACATTCAGGTACAAATACATTTCAGGTACAAATACATTCAGGTAAGCATGAGAGACTTCTTTCAAAAACATTTTTATAAAAAATCTTACAGACCCTGAATTTTTGAACAGTGGTTCCAAAAATAAAAACTTTTGCTAAAGTAGATGGCTCTTTAATGCAATATTTTGAAACTTTAATGTGAGTAATAACATACACGTCTTTCAGTTAATCAGTATAAAAGATTAAACAGTCCTGTGGTATAGGGATACTTTATGTATGGGATTTGTGCTTATAGGCAGTAAGAACATAATAAGCCATGAAATCCCAACATCACAACTTTTTTTACTGTTTAATTAGTAGTAGAAATGGCAGAAGAATTGCCCTTATGATGAAATGTTTTATGTTATAAGCTACTCATTTCATTGAGGTCATTGGAAATGGAAAGATCTGTATCTCTTCTCCTTTGAGCCATAGCGTCTTGCTTGTTATCAGCGTTGAGTGGATGTTAATCAGGCATGTATGTTGTGTGAATTCACAGTCACATGCTGTGGCCTAATACCCATATCATCACGTTACATCCATCTGAGAAAATGAGAAAACTGCTTTTTAAGACTGTATCGCATCAAGCTCTCAGTGTGCAGTAAATCTTATGAGATTATGCATATTCGAAAGTCATTAGAAGCCCCTTGAATATTCATCACAACTTTGATATTTATGCAAATGACTATTGATGGAGCATTGACTGAGTCAAGAAGAGCAAGCAGAGCAATTTAAAATAGATTCTGATCATAGTCAGACATGATGATGCACAAATCAATCACAAATTTTGTCATACACACACACACACCCACCCACGGACAATGGACTCAGAGGGTGCTGAGGAGATTGGGATTGGATAAGCCCTAAAGCCTATGCAGGATTTGACTAAGGCTCTTACCATGTGAGGTCAGAGAGCGTTCGAAGTGTGGCTGTGTGTCTGTGTGTGTGTGTGTGTGTGTGTGTGTGTGTGTGTTCGTGCTTTGACAAGGGGAAGGTAAAGGATGAGTATGTTTGTGAGATATTGTCTTTCTTCCTCTGTGCATGTGCGTGAGCCTCTTAGGCATTAAGGTACTTAATGGCATTAGAAGTCTTTTATCCTTTCTCTCTCTCTCCTTTTCTACTCTTCCTTTAAATTCCTCTCTTCCTTTTCGTCACAGAGCATTAGCTTCTGCCCCATTTTCAGGCTGTAACAGGAATAGAATCCTTATTTACACACAGTGAAATCAGACAGATCATACTTATTATATATATGGGCAAATCCACTAAAGAGTTACACCACTTTTGCATGCTGTATTTCAGTGAAAAAGCCTGCACATTATTTACTAACACCACCAATCCAGCTTAACCAGGTGCTAAATATGCTAAAATAGTGCTTAAAGTCTAGTTCACCCTTAAAGGCAGGTTCATCCAAAAAGAACTGCTCACCCTCATGTCATTCCAAACCCACAAGTTCATTTTCAAAGCACAAGTTAAGACATTTTTAATTAAACCTGAGAGATTTCTGTCCCGCTTTTGAAAATGATGCACTTTTTGAAGAGTCAAAAAGACAGTGTAAAGGCATTGACATGGATATACTGTAGAGCAGAGGTTTTCAAACTGTGGGTCGCAGAATGGGGAAAGGTGGGTCAGGCAAAGTCACTTGGCTACAGCTAAATTTGCGTTTCAGTGAATGACACAAACACACACACACAAATTTAGTCCAGGGCTGCATGATATACCAATATTAAAGAAGAGAAATCGTGATTTTCTAATGTTTTAGAGTGAAGTGCATGTGCAACTTGTAAAAACAAAGTTTTCTGCATCTCAGAGCGGCGTTTCATTATTTAGCAGCTCAATGCGCATTATTAACGAGAAGAAACTCATTTGCATTATACCATAGGCTGTTTTATGTCTGTTCAATTAAGGGCTGTTGTCTTTCAGGGACATGGTCGTAAGAGTGTGTTCTTTGAATTCCTCTGCGTGCATTTGGCTTCCTATAAACACATAAGGAAAATATGTCTGTAAAAAGCGTTCTACATGTACACACAGAACAGGCATGAGAGCGTTTTCTGCTCTGGACACTGCGATGAGTTTAATACTCGCAGCACGGATCACGGTTCATATCCAGACCAGACCAAGCCCGTTTCAAGTTTTACGGACATATTTCATCTACTCTAATGATCTACATGAACCAGCGTTATGTATACAGGGTTCCTACGCGGTTTGGAAAAGTATGGAAAAGTATGGAATTTGATTTGAGTAATTTCCAGGTCTGGAAAAGTATGGAAAAATATTTGTGTTTCCAGACTATTGTCTCTATTCAGTTTTCTAATTTATTATACCTGCAAACTAGACACTTTACAGCGAAATTAGCTCTTTTGAATCAAAATACATAATTTATGTGAATCGTGTAGATCCAAAGAGGTTTTTTTCAGGGCGAGTACGTGTCTCAGGATTCTCACAAGAATCGAAAATGGGCTACTTTCCCATAGACTGGAGTGAGTCGTGATCTTTCTTGGTGCTCTGTGGCATGATAGATCGCTGTAGTGCTCGTGAACCGACCATCTCTTCTGCTTTACTAGTTACAGCACAAAATAAACATGATTGAACATCCGCAGGAATGTTGAAAGATAAAGTACAACTTACTGAATTCTGTATCACATGCAATCGATCAATCATTGCTTCAACTGCAGAAAGGCATCAATAAAACAGCATGTAAAAATATCACATTTAGCCTACCTCAGAAAAGCCGTTCAATGGCCAAAATCTCATTATTCAGCTACAAAAATGAACTTCAAGAGGAGCATTTTGCTAAATATGTGCACTATAGGCTATCGCATATTCATTGTATTTGTACTTAACATGTGCTTCGATATTAAATGTATAAATCTGTTTCATGACAGCCACCATTTAAATGTTTAGGCCTAAATAATTTAAAAAAAAAAGAGAAAAATAATTGTCATTAAAAATTTATATAAACTTCCTTATGTGTAATTTAGACTATATGAAAGTAGCTTGCAAATCAGTTTTAACCTAATATTATAATGATGTACCAGCTGTGGTTCCTTGTATAATTTACAGCATTAGTTGATTTTTTTTTCTTTGAGGAAATTTGCCATGTATTTGACCTGATAGGCCCCAAATGAATCAATATTGAATCGAAGGTAATCAAATCAAAATCAAAATTTTCAAAATCAAAATCAAGCAAGCTTCTGAATCAAAATCGCATTCAATTGTGAAATTTGTCAATTCTCAGCCATACTGTCAATAATTTATTATTATTTTTATTTTTTTTTACTTGAAGGAAATGTTGGTTTTCCTATTTATGTTGTTGTCAGAGTGCACCAGAATGCTTCATTTACATGTTAAAATCATGCCCCCAGACCACCCTACATATCACCTTTTACACCTCTTTTTACTTTGCAGATGTTTATAAACTTGTGAATTTCTAAAATATTTCTAAAATTTCTAAAACTGATACTGCGCTTTTGTAGGCTACTCGTACACGTAGGCTACTCTATAGAAATGTTTTGATACCAACAAATACTGACAACAGAACAGAATGGATAAATCAGAGAAGGATGTCTATGAAGTAAATGTGTCGAATTATTAGAATGTTAAACAAATTAAATATTTACGCCTATGTAGCGAGTGGTATGGTCAGAAAGGGAAACAAAGTCACTACCCTTTTAAACAGGGAATATATTAGTACTTGTAAATTAATCCACAACAGAAGTCACACAGCAACGTAGTTTTAAGAAGAGAAGGGCCTTGACGTAAATACTAAATACAAACGTTTATTTCAACAATCAAACACTGATTTAAAAATCACTAAAAGACTGTAAGAACCCTACTACAAAAATGAAGCAGAGAAAACAGAAAAGGAGACAGAGGCTTACCAATGGCAGAAAAATGTTTGGAAGGAGGTCTGGAAATTTGAGTCTGGAAAAGTATGGAATTTTGAAATGGAAAATGTGTAGGAACCCTGTGTATACTTTGTGTACAGTCTCATATTTAATCACATCTTCTACAGTAGAACAGTATGTGTGATCATGAATGCAATGACACAATGGATTATTTACATAAACAGAACTTTGTTGTCAATAGGTTTATATTTTTAATTATAATGTTACACATAAAACATGACTGTGTTTACATGAATACTTGCCAAGACCAGTAATTTGACAAATAAGCTTGGAAAAATAACTCAATTTAGTCGCTCTTTGTGTGCGAGCACAAAATCTGCAGGTATGAGTAAAATTATGGCTAATACACGCAATCCCACGCCATTCCCTCTGTAGCACAGACAATATTCATCTGGAGCAAATGAAAGAGTGAGTGAGGGGAGGCATGTTTGTGTGTCAGCTCGCTGTCGGAGAGATGAAAGAGCAAGAAAGCGCAGCTGGAAGCTTCTTTCAGATATTTCAGTATCGATATGTATGGAAAAATCTATATTTTTGACAACACTACATTACACTTAGTTTTTTATTTCAGATGCCTTTTTAAAATACTACAATTGAAAAATGTATATAATATATACATTTTATAAATGTATATAATATAAGACATAATCAGGGCTTGACATTAACACCCGCCAACCCGCCCAAGACATCCACTCCCACTAGCCACTTTGGCGGGTTGAATTTAATTTCAGCTTACAGCCAAAAGATCGTCGTAGCACAAAATTACAATTCAATTACAATTCTTTATCGATTAACTTGCTGTTAGTGAACGCAGGATAGGTGGAATCGTGCGGAATGACACCAAAGACTACAGAATAACACAAGACGTGTTATTGTTTTGAATGGGAGAAAGTGTAACGTGTAATATGGCGGAACAAGTCCCGCCTTCTAAATAAGAGCCAATCGCCGACTGGTAAAGCCATCGTGTCACTTCAGCGGCTGTTAGAATCACCGGTTTCTATAGAAAAAGTCAGACGCGCACTTCCGAAGAGACACGCATTTAGGTCTGCGCATGCGCATTAGCTTTATCCAGCCTGAAAAATACAGTTTTTTTGTCATGATTCGAGCATTTAGAAACTAAATTTATGAGCCGGTTGTTGTTAGATTTCATTGGTTATTTCAAATATGAAATTTAATCGTAAGGTTGGCGAACAGTTTTGGAGAATTTGATGTTTCCCCATTCAAAGAGATTGCATAATGCCCAGGATGCCCGAGAGGCGTTTCAAAGATGGCGCCGAGTGAAATGACTTGTCTTAAAGGGACTTTGATGACACACAACAGAAGCACTCTCTCTCTGTCGCACCCAGTTCTCCTTGCACCTGAATAGTCAAATACACGCACACAGAGATGTCAAAATGCCCATCGTGTGGAGTATCTTGGCTTAAGTTGATGTAAACAGGTGGGTAATAACTGGATATGTGTCAGTAAATTACGTCCATGCATTCAGCAGCCCAATTAAATACCTGTCTGTCATTAATGTTAATCAAACAACAAAAAATGTTAAATAAATGTTAAATAAACCTACTGTATCTGAAAAGAAAAAAAATTCATTTACTATTGTTTTTTGTAATTTTCTAATTTACAAAAATAACATAAAATTTCTCATATTAGCCCATGCTCATATTGCCCACCTCTTGCCCACCTGTACATACCAGCTGATATACAATGTAGTCTTGATTTGGGTGGTCAATCTGCACTGAAAGTTTGAAAGGGCTTTAAATCTTCTAAATCAAGGAAAATTACTCAATATCAAGCAATTTATGCATGCCAAAGTCAAATTTAATCATATAAAATGTAATTTCCCAACAGCAAAATTGTGGCCAGTGAAATGCTGAGTGGCTAGTAACTTTGGAAAACCACTAGCCACAGTGGCTGGTGAGCAAAAAAAAAAAGCCAAGTGTTGATGCCAAGCCCTGGATGTATTTATGAACATTCTGAAGCGTCAAATGTAAAGGACTTTCAATGAAGGGACAGAAATCTCTCAGATTTCATTTAAATATCTTAATTTGTGTTTCAAAGATGAACAAACATTTTATGGGTTTGGATTGGAAAACCATGTCGGTAAGTGATAACATTCAGCCATTTCAATGTCTTTCTTCTGCTGAACACAAAAGAAGATATTTTGAAGAATGTCGGTAAGCAAACAGTTGATTGACCCCATTGACTTTCATTGTACAGGTTTGGAACAACTTGTGGGTGAGCAAATTATGATTTTTGATTGAATTAAGTCATTGTCATTGTTTTTAGTACAACCACACCTCCTTTATATGTAGATTAGGCTTATTATAGATTTTGCCTTGTTCACAAAACACACAATTCATATCTAGTAACTCAGATGCTGAAACAATGCAGACAGCTTGAGCAAATAAGTGTGCACAATTAATTCTTAGTGAAGCATATAGCTAAAAGTGACACCAATATGTTTATCTGTTTTCGTTGTTTGTATACATAAACATGTATATACATGTTTATTTTTGCATGTGTTTCAGCTCTAGACCCTGCCAAAGATCCGTGCCTCAAGATGAAATGTGGCCGCCATAAAGTGTGTGTGGCTGAGGATTACCAAACACCCACCTGTGTCAGTCAACGCAGGATGAGGTAAATGTCCTCTGCTCGGTCTGACTAATTAGCGAAACAGTAGTAAAAACAGTGTGCAGGTGTGGCCAAAAAGATTGGCACACTTGCTGCCATGCTTGAATATGTGCATGACATCTTGAATTACATACACATTTTGGAGCATTAGAAAGTTGCATCTCGTTCGAAGATCAACACTTCACAAAACACCCAGGAAGAGTGGAAAACAAAAAACTGACTAAGTGGACAGCAGGGAGTCCAGAACTAATTTCTACTGAATACCATTGGAGAAATCTGAAAACAGCAGTTTGAACAAACTGTTAACAAATGCACTGAATGTCATTAGAGGCTTTGGAACTGTCCAATGGCTGTTCCACCAAATATTAAATCTATGTTGCCAATAATATGGTCCAGCTTTCAGATTGTAATAATTCCATATTTTTTCCAAGCCGGGTCCACTTCAAGCTAAACAAACACATATGTGGATAACAAAAGATGTTTTTTTAGAAAACAGAAATCTGCTAATATTTAGGTCACAACTGCAATTGATTTTATTATGGACTATGCAGTTACCATTTTATCCAGTTAAGGACTTGCTGTTGCATTTTGGGATATTTTTTTCATATTGATTTTACATGGTACATTTTCCTGCATGTTTGATGTTAAGTATGGCAAAAAAATTGTTTGAGAGGAAACAAGGGCTGTTCTATGTTCTTACCCAGTCAACCTATCCTGGAACTAACTGGGCAAACTTGCCTGCCAAAGTCTGGGAATTAGTTCTTCTTCTTCTGAGAGAGAGAGAGAGAGAGAGAGAGAGTGTGTGTGTGTGTGTGTGTGTGTGTGTGTGTGTGTGTGTGTGTGTGTGTGTGTGTGTGTGTGTGTGTGTGTGTGTGTGTGTGTGTGTGTGTGTGTGTGTGTGTGTGTGTGTGTGTGTGTATGTGTGTGTATGTGTGTGTATGTGTGTGTGTGTGTGTGTGTGTTTGACCGAGGTGAAAATAAGGCACAGACTGACCTGGATTTTGCAAGCTACTGTTGTCAACAATGATTGTTGTTATGAAACTAATCATTTAGTGAATTGGGGGTGATAGCATAACACAAATGTTTATTTAATGGCCCAATGAAACACAGACAAAGGGGGATATTCAAGAGAAGTATCACAGAGATCAACAGAAAGAGAGAAAAATAAATAACAGAAGTAGGATAAAAACAACATTGGATTCTCAACTGGTGGGTTGCAAGTACAACCCATTCAAAGCTAACGTTAGAGCAGTGGTTCTCAACCTTTTTAATTCCATGGTCCAGATATTTATGCTAAATATCTCACAAGAAACAGCTATGCAATGGTGCTTCTGTCAGATCACATCTTTGATAATACACACTACGTGATTGTCACTCACATGAACGAGCACAGATTTGCCTCTTTTGATTTCAGGCATTTGACTGCGATTTCCACAAAACTGTCGGCGAGTGAAAATTGGGGCTAAAATCATGCAGAATGTTCCCAGCATTAGAGGCCAATAAAACTATTAGATGTATTGTTGATTAAATCAAATCTGGGATCGAATTTCAAATTTAAAAATCAATTTGCGGTCAACCCAACGATTCATTCTTATTCAATTAGGCAGATTCCAACATGTAGAGGTTCTTAACATCTCATCCTCAAAACCCATGAACAAAACTGCAAGGGAAAATAAATTATGAAAATATTCACTTAAAGTGAGAATAAATATGATTTGTGTTGACCACAATGACCATGGAGTGTTTATTTTAAACCATCAAAGATCATTTTTTAAAAGCAAAATTGTCAGTTTTCCAATTCACTCTGTCATTTAATGTTGCTTATTGGATCTGTGCAGTTCATCTAAATCGAAATAAATTTCAATTGATTTTAGGGAAATTTTTGTTTACTTTTTTGTACTGTATTGGGTCACCACTGGATTTTCAATGTTAAATGAGGTAAGCAAACCAGTGCAGAACCAGTGCAGTAGAGGATAGTAGGAGATAGAAAAACAGGCTGCATTTCTGCAATATTGTTTGGCTTGTTCATTGTGTTAGAAGAGCAATCTCTCTTTCTATGTGCAGTTTTAAGGACATGAATTTGAACTCACCACTGCTGAAATGCAAAAGATGTCCAGTTGTGCACCCTTCACCTGTTTGTGGAACAGATGGACACACTTACTCTACCAAGGTAACAGACACGCTACCTGTTTGTGAGAACTGCCACTCTGCGTGTGCATGTGTGTGTGTGTTTCTGTACGCGTTTACTGTCTGAATTGCTTTTCATAATGCTGTGTCACAGAGGTATTCAACCAAGAGATTAATCCCTGATCAACAATGCACTTTACTTATCTAATCTGAGCTTTATGTGTGTGCCTGTGTTTGTGTGTGTTGTAGTGTAAACTAGAATATCAAGCTTGCATCTCTGGGAAGCAGATTTCTGTGAAGTGTCCAGGACAGTGTCCCTGCCTTTCAGGAAATACAGCAGAGAAGAGAGGTACATGCCCTTTATCACTGCAGTTTATTTCTATTAGGCCCACAAAGGTTTGCACTCAAGCAGTGTCTTTGTTTGGAATGGAATATGTGCACTGATTTTTGCATACCATACAGCAGGAATGGGCAACTTCGGTCCTGGAGGGCCACTGTCCTGCATTTTAGCTCCAACCCTAATCAAACACACCTGAACAATCCAATCAATATCTTCAGCACTACTAGAAAGATACAGGCAGGTGAGTTTTTAATCAGGGTTTGAGCTGAAATCTGCAGGACGGTGGCACTCCAGGACCAAAATTGCCCATCCCAGCTGTACAGTATACAGAGTGCATTTTATATTAATTATGGATGATAAACTTATAGATCAATGACTAATAAGAATATCCACAATACATGTTTTTAAATTCTAGTTTAAAACACATGCAAAGTTCTTATATGTATAGTTTAAATTTATGTTGAATTTGAAAAACATTTTAAAGAAAATTTTTAATTTAATGATGCTAAAAAAGTCATGGTGTAACCATCAGGTAAAAATATTTTTCTTTCCCCTTAAATACATAAGAATGTACACATCTTATAGGTTTAATTATTCACTTTCCTTCAAAAGTTTAAGAAGAAAAAAAAAAGAAATTAATTTTATTCAGCAAGAAATGCATTTAAAACATTTGACATATGACTGACATATTTGAATTTTATTATGATATGAGGACAGTTGTGTCACTATTACATTTTACATGTTATGCCCCCAAAAAACATATAAAAATTATTTTTAATGTAGAAATTAAAAACATGCCCATAATAGACAAGGTGTATTGAAGTCTATGATGATCTATAATTTAATAAATCCAGAACTCTGTCAGCTGTCCTACATTCATTAGTCTCATTAGTCAAACTGCCACATCAAAAAAAAAAAAAAAGAGAGAGAGAGAAATTAATAAATGTATAGACATTGGTATCGGTATCAGCGAGTACTAGAAAAAAGTATCGGTACTCGTACTCGGTCCTTAAAAAATGGTATTGGTGCATCCCTAATGTCTAGTTATCTTCTTGGAAATCCAATTTTGTGTAAAAAATTCTTGCCAGTCTTACCCGGCTGTTTGAAAAATTAGTCAACGAGGAGAGATTACAAAATCATAGCTGATATTACTTCTGGTCCATTCGTCACACTAGAAAATTTACAGCATTCACTATTTGTTGTATATTGCATATTTAAGAAAATGTAGTATGTCATCCAGGTATTATATACATACAGTTTGTACACTGGACACAATATACAGTACATACTACATTGTAGGGGTGTAGCGGTTCAAATTACTCACAGTAATTTAATTTTTATCACAGTTTTAGGGTCATGGTCTTGGTACGGTTCGGTATGTGCTATGTTTATGAAAAAATGACTACTGTCAAATAAAAATAATGAAAATAAGAACAAATTATCAAACTACAAGCAACAGCACTAAATAAATACAATAGAGCAGTGCTTACAATAAGAGATAAACAGTGCTTTTCAGGTTATTTAGGTATCTAACTGTAGTTTTCAGGTACAGAAATTGAAGTAATCAAACGCTTACCCTTGAATGTTTTAAATGTTAAGGCTTAAATGAGTTTAGTTTAAACAGATAGCAATGTGTGCTCTTTAGTTCTCACCTGCGCTTATGCAATATCAACACCCGGTCATTAGAGCATACCAGAGATGGGTACTCGAGTTAGTGACTCGGACTCGAGTCGCTCTCAAGTCACATTTTAATAGACTTCAGACTCGGACTCGACCTGAAATGACTTCAGACTCGACTCGACTGGACACAGAAGACTCTTGACTATTTTAAAAACAACTCAAGTCTTTTACCGTTAAAGGTGCTCTAAGTGATGTCACGCGTTTTTAGGCCAAAACATTTTTTGTCATATACAGCTAACATCTCCTCACTATCCGCTAGCTACCTGTCCCCTGAACACACTGTAAAAAAAAAAACGGTCTCTGTAGTCGCCACAAGCTCCAAAAAAGGCAACAAAAACTACCAGGTGCAGTCTGGACCATAATAAACATGCTTCAGCCAATAACCGACAAGAATGATTTTAAATGTGCGTTCATGTCCGTTTCAGGAAGCACGGAGGGGAGGGGGAGGAGGAGGAGGAGGAGGGAGGGTCTAGCTAGCATCTGTTTTGTTTGACAACACTTTGAACGTCAACAGGAAGTTACTCCACCCAGGATTTAGCACTAAGTTTTATCAATCTTTTCGTATTTTATGCAGCTTTTCTTTCTTAATGTGTCCATAAGAGAGAGATAGAAAGAGATGATAATCCATTTATTACTTAAAGCTCATATTTTAACGTATCGCAATCAGCATGCCTACAGTTTTCTATTGATTTAAACATTCAGAGGTTTGATATTTTCTGATAATGACTGTCGACAATAACAACAAAGCATAACAAACCGTGACTCACTTGCGCCATCTTGCGTCCACTTGGCGACTGTATTGAAAATAACCATTCGTGTTGCCAGGACGATTGTTTTGTACATTGTAATGGATTATAAAGTAACAAGCTGGATGTACATTATCCCTTACATCATAGGACCTTAATTTCAAACAAAACAAATGATAGAAAGATCATATTATTTTGTCTATATAATATAACTAGGATAAAAAAAAAAAGATATATACATACTTAAATCTTTTTTTTTTTTATGACTCGAGACTCGACTCGGACTCGTAACAAAAGACTTCAGATTTGAATCAGACTCCAGTGATAAAGACTTCAGACTTGACTTGGACTCCGGCTGAAAGACTTCAGACTAGACTCGGACTCCAGATAAAAGACTCATTAACATCTCTGGAGCATACAGCACTCCTATTGACTGTTTTGTCTAGACTGTTTTTGGATAAATCGCTGTTGACAAGTATTGGGAAGCCAGAATCTATCAACAGAAACATTCATTAGCCGAACTCTGCTGGTCTGTTTTATGCATTATTTTCAACAAACTATATTATAGATGCATCGTCAGATTTAAAATGAACCGCGGTGCAAGTGTATGCCGAACTGTATGGTTTGATTTTTTACCGAGAACCATTACACCCCTACTACGTAGTAAGTATAGTATGACAGTGTGCTATTATGAATATGTGAGTTTTCTCCCTTAAGCCTTCATATATGGTAATGATAAATATATCATGTCATTACTAGATGAACCAAATTATTCTATATATAAAACCAATCTTTTATCTCAGTAGCTGTGGAGAGGAATGTGTACCCTCTAGGGTGGGTACTTGGCATGTTTTCAGCTGCAATGAGAGCAGCAAAGACATTTCATTACACCAAACTAGTCTTATTTTATGTAGAATCTCGAAGCTGAATCCCTTAGGAACTTATTAAATGTTTGCTGTTTCAGATTGTTTTTGTCAGTGTGTGTATGTGTGAGAAAGACAGCATGG
The DNA here is from genome assembly GCF_024489055.1 of Chanodichthys erythropterus. Taxonomy (NCBI): domain Eukaryota; kingdom Metazoa; phylum Chordata; class Actinopteri; order Cypriniformes; family Xenocyprididae; genus Chanodichthys; species Chanodichthys erythropterus. Next base: position 18,130,671 of record NC_090232.1, read on the forward strand.
TAATGTTTGTTTTCATCATTATCCCAATGAACATACAGGTGCTGGTCATAAAATTAGAATATCATCAAAAAGTTGATTTATTTCACTAATTCCATTCAAAAAGTGAAACTTGTATATTATATTCATTCATTACACACAGACTGATATATTTCAAATGTTTATTTCTTTTAATTTTGATGATTATAACTGACAACTAAGGAAAATCCCAAATTCAGTATCTTAGAAAATTAGAATATTACTAAAGACCAATACAAAGAAAGGATTTTTAGAAATCTTGGCCAACTGAAAAGTATGAACATGAAAAGTATGAGCATGTACAGCACTCAATACTTAGTTGGGGCTCCTTTTGCCTGAATTACTGCAGCAATGCGGCGTGGCATGGAGTCGATCAGTCTGTGGCACTGCTCAGGTGTTATGAGAGCCCAGGTTGCTCTGATAGTGGCCTTCAGCTCTTCTGCATTGTTGGGTCTGGCATATCGCATCTTCCTCTTCACAATACCCTATAGATTTTCTATGGGGTTAAGGTCAGGCAAGTTTGCTGGCCAATTAAGAACAGGGATACCATGGTCCTTAAACCAGGTACTGGTAGCTTTGGCACTGTGTGCAGGTGCCAAGTCCTGTTGGAAAATGAAATCTGCATCTCCATAAAGTTGGTCAGCAGCAGGAAGCATGAAGTGCTCTAAAACTTCCTGGTATACGGCTGCGTTGACCTTGGACCTCAGAAATCACAGTGGACCAACACCAGCAGATGACATGGAACCCCAAACCATCACTGACTGTGGAAACTTTAAACTGGACCTCAAGCAATGTGGATTGTGTGCCTCTCCTCTCCTCTCTTCCTCCAGACTCTGGGACCCTGATTTCCAAAGGAAATTTACTTTCATCAGAGAAAAATGTAAAAAAATAAATTACATTTTAAAATATATGAAAATATATTAGTTGTTTTAAGTTATTTTAAATTGCAATAATATTTCACAATGTTTCCCTTTCAAGGGAACTCAATGCTGTGTCAGAATGTTGACGCTATGAGAATGCTTCTGCGTCTAAAGCACGTGAGATAACTCCAGTCTCATTGGCAAAATATCCCATGATGCTAGACGACGTACCACGGAAACTATGAAGGATACCCAGACCAAACATTGTCAGCTTTTGAGCCTTCAGTAATTGCTCTGTGTGCATCTGACTATCTATTTCGTGTTTGTCCCATAGGAAACTAGTATGGCGAATAAGCAGCAATTTATGCTGCGTTCCAGGCAGGTTTTTGAGCCCGTAAGTCACAACTTCAAATCACGACTCACGACTTTGTAGCATTCCAGGAAAGTCACGCCAAACTGCGTAAAAGTGTAAACAAACCAACATGGCAGATCGTACGGGGCTTATGCTCATTAACAATAATATATCGCCAAAGGTGCTTACTCCTTGCTTATTTGAGGGAAACAGAGGAGGAAAATGGCGCATAAGGCAAGAGAAGCGGTTATACCTTTTATTTTATCGTGCACTTGCATAAGCACCGCATCCGTAGGGGCTGCCATTGTTGTTTCGCGGGCTATGTGACGTCAGAACCCGTAACCCGAGTACATCGATCTAGTACGAGTTCACGGGTGGGAACGTTACGGCTTTGACTGCTGTTCCAGTGCACTTTCACGGGTAGAAGTTTGGAAAAACACGGGTTACGGGTTGCCTGGAACGCGGCATTAGACTGTGTGTCTCCCCGCCCACGTTATATTGTAGTGAAGGCCCAATGCTTATGAGGCGGTTGTGACTTGAACCATGGCCAAGTTAAACATTAACTGGATGACAGAGAAACAGGAAGTATGCCATAAGAGCAAGCTAGCTTTTTCAAGAGGAGCGTTTTCTTCCTAGCAAGTCACAGCCTCCAGATTGGAGCCTGCAGTTCATTCTGAATCCCCACAGTCGAGTTCCTGGAATAAAACATTTTCTGCCTGTCTTTGGCCCTTTAGTGTCCAACTTTTTGTTTATCATGGGGCTAAATGAACATGGGTATGGGGTGATGCCCAGGGTTGAAGAGAGTCTTGGGAGCTATCTCTCTCGAGTTTGCATCGACATTACCTACAAAGCCTAGTAGAACTTCTTCCTTGGTGGGTATAGCCTATGCAGCAGTAGGTCAGACTGGAGCATGGCTGCACACAATGCCAATACTGCAGGCATACCAGGCCGATCTACTAAGGGACTTGGATGAAGGTGAAGGAGTGGGCCCAGACACTATGAAAGTGTTGTGCCATGACAGAGATTTGTCTCTTGGAGTCATCAAGGAAACTGCCTGTGCTATCAGCCATTCCATGGCAGCTATGGTGGCGCTTTCCCATCCTGGTCTCCTCGGAGACGCAGTGGTGTTCCTCGCCGGACCCAGGTCCTGAGCTCCTCACACTGGCAACAACAAAAACAGAGTGTTGCTTCTTGAGCCCCCCTCAGAAAGACTGGGAGTTCAGACAGCACTCTCAGCCGAAGTCTGCCCAGGGGCAGCTGGATCAGAGGACCATCGTTCTTTCAAAGAAGGCTTCAGGCAAGAGGTCCTAATGCCAGAGGGCTCAGTCCTTTAAAGGCTGGCCCTCCAGGGAGATGTGGGAACATCCAGGAAACATTGAAGCTTATTGTCAAATCAGGTCAGAGAACTAGTTTGTAACAATAGATCTGAAGGAACTGTACTAAGGGTCGACCAATTATCGGCGCCGAAATTAAGCATTTTTATGATTATCGTATTGGTCATTTTCAAAACTATTTGAAAAAAAAAAGCTATTTGGCTCGGATGCAGCCACCTCTGTCTGAACGCACCACTCTATGGCCTAGAGCAAGCCCCGTCCTCCGCCCATCTGATTTGTTGGGAGCCGGGAGTCCAGCCAGTCAGCGCGAAGGCTAAAGGCACGGAAAGATTTGCGCACTCACACCGAAAGCACTTGCTAACTGGAGCTGCTTCAGTGATCAAGCATCAGTTGTCTGTCAAATGTAAGGCAGCAGCAGACGTTGCTGAAGTTGCATCAATCATGCTGGATCGTCGCTTAATTCTACTCATTCCCGCAGGTTTCGTGATTATTAAGCAGGAAGTTTCACAAACAGTTTCAGCGGTACCAAGTCTGCCTCTCTCTCAAAATGCACAAATGGCTTCACATCCATAGTATCGATATTCAGTCTGTAAGCTGCAATATTAGCACGCATTTTGGACAGTTGACGGAACTGGCACTTGCACGTCATTTTAAGTCATGCCAATTCAAAAATACAAGCCATTTTAAAGCATAAAGTACTCGCAAGCTCTCAAGAGACGGTCTTCAGCCAGCTTGCTCTTGGCTAATGTATGCACACTCAGGACAGCCGCCTTTGAAACTGCTCGCAACAAATGTTGGATTGAGTTATTTTTTTGCAACTTGTTATACATAAACGTTCAGTTACACACACAGTTATGTTAAAATGTTGGTTGTCTTCAGTGAATGTGAACAGCATGTGCAACACTATATTCCAGCCTGTCACATTCAAACAACAAAAAATCTTTAATAAGGATTAATCTATACAGTTATACATTAATTTATACTATTATGACTATGTAGAGTTATTTAAATTGGATTATTGTCATTATTAACAGTTCTCAGAATTAAAGATATGTTTAAAAGCATTTAAAGAAAGTTTTTTTCAGAACCCTTGTTATTCTTAACCCTCTGGAGTCTGAGGCTGATTTAGGGCCTGGAGAAGTTTTGACATGCCCTGACATTTGTGCTTTTTTCAGTTGTTCGTAAACATATTAATGGAAAAAGTGTTATTACACTGTATTCAGCACAAACTAGGCTAAAATAATATGTGAGGAACATGTATGTACATGTTTGTGTTTTTGAAGGAATAACATTTATGCGTGGTTATTGAAAAAACAAAAAACTTAAGTCACTGAAATAAGGCCAAAAAAAGTATAGTAAATCTGTGTTTACAATACTTTAGGGTATTGGAGGTTGTAGACTTGAGTTTTTGCTTCAAAATTATGTAAAAATTATGCTGCCTACTCCTTCATATAAAACAATATATTGATTTAGTTTTTGTAAGACACTTTTTGCCAAGAAACACAGTATGCGTGAAGGCGTGAATCACCACTGAATAATGGGCCATTCTCACCTGAGAAGACAAAAAGAGTTGCATAGTAATGAGCTGAAATTACTTGCATATTAATGAGGCATTTCAGTCAGGTAGGCTGTGAAAAAAACCTTCTGTGATGTCTCAAGCTCATCATGATATATGAAACATACAGAAAAATATTATTACAATATAAAGTAATGGTTTTATATTATACTTTAAAATATAATGTATTTCTGTGATGCAAAGAGTCTGAATATAGGCTTTTAGTTTAAAAGCATGCACATTTGGAGAAACATTGGATTCTCATATGCTTATGTCAATTTTCTATACAGAGGAGTTATATTTATTTAATATTCATTGTCATTACTATGAGCGCTGGTGTTTTCAATTCATACTTAAAGTCGGAGGGGGCTTTCTGTGCATTTTTAGTCCACAAATTCATCTAAAAGAAGAAGAGGCTATTCCATGAATGGAGTTTCCAAAAACTCATCTAAAATTCATCTATAGAAGAAAAGAAAACAGGAACTAACTGCATGTCTTCTAGAGCTCCCTAACCATGACTTTTACATCCAGATAAACACTTTTCAAGACAATAAATACACGATTGAGACGATGAATGCATGTATTGCCTCTGAATTTGCGTCTGAATAGCGCTCCCTCCGTGGGCGTGGCCGCATTAGCGGATAATGAGCTGAATCACGGACTTCTGACATGGCTTTCTTTTCATACAGATTACATAAACACAGAAGGTTTGTTTTCGATTTGACTTACATGATTTAAAACCTGACATCTTAACGTTTTTAGACATAAGTGTAATTTTTCTGTGATTAGTATTCACTAAGTTACAGTTCATTTTCTGAGAACTATCAGATTGGACTTTGGTCAGAGGGAGAGGAGAAATCACGCATCATGTTAATTTTCTTTATTTTACAAAAAGCACAACATTTTGTTTTTACTCTGAGTGTATACAAATAAAAGAATATATTCTATAATTTCAATTGATATATTACTTATGTCTCTATGACAAAAAATGATGGAGTATTTTAAGTCTGTTTTGCTGCAATGTGAAAAAAAACCTGCAAAACACGCCGGCGCGTTTTCAGACCTCAGAGTGTTAATTTTGACATTAATTTTCATTTTTACACCAGGCATATATATCAGTTCAAAATATTGGTTATTGTTCAACTTCATCTGTAATAATCGGTATCGACCCTGAAAAACATATCGGTTAACCCCTAAACTGTACTTCCATATATCCATCCTTCCTCAACATAGGAAGTTCCTCAGGTTCGCTTTCGGAGGTGAAGCTAGCTTTGTCACACCTTCACTAAGTGAAGGATCTCTTGCTCCTTTGCAATTCCAGGGCATTCGTGTACTCAATTATATATCAATGATTGGTTGATTCAAGCTCAGTCCAAGGAAATGGCGGTTCACCATCGAGATGTCATCCTCGCACACATGAGGTGCTTGGGGTTAAGACTGAACTCCAAGACTGAACTCCAAGAAGAGTGTGCTTCTACTTTTCTAGGGGTGGTATGAGACTTGACTATGATACAAGTACATCTGTCTCCTGCTCGTATCGAGTCGATTCTCTCAGCCATAGGCAAAATCAGACAAGGCCAAGTAGTCACAGTAAAAGAGTTTCAGAGAACGTTGGGACTCGGCAGCTGCGTCCAATGTTATTACTTTTGGCCTTCTGTACATGACACTATTGCAGTAGTGGCTCAAAACCAAGACCCAATTCATATAAACAGAGTTACGCGCAGATGCCTTCATACCATAATGATGTGGAAGAAGCTTTTATTCTTAGTCCAGGCTTATGACAGTCACTTTCTTCATGGGCTGGGGCCAGTCCTAGATGGTCACTCGACGTGAGGTCTGTGGTGAGGTCATCATCTTTCATGGCACATAAATTGCCTGGAGATGATGGCTGTATTTCTAGCACTGAGATACTTCCCCCCAGAACTCGGAGGCAGCCATGTCCTTGTCCGTTCAGACAACACATTGGTAGTCTCGTACATACACCAGAGAGGTCTGTGGTTGCCCTCTTTGCAGACTGGCACAGCAGATTCTCATTTGGGCCCTGGCCAAGGTGCTCTTAGTGAAGGCAGTTTACACCCCTGTGCACATGAATTAGAAAGCAGACATTCTGTCAAGGCAGGGGCTGAGACTTGGAGAATGGAGACTCCACCAAACGGTGGAGTTGATTTCCTTCTTGAAACTGTATACCTGTATAACTGTATATTATGAAAGTGGAGACCCTTCATTTCATGGTGTAGAAATGCGAGTTATTGGACCTAGTTAATGGCTCTTGTTCAGTGCTGGAGTTCCTTCAGGATAATTTTTCTGCTGGGTTAACCCCCTCCACTCCAAAGGTTTACATGGCAGCCTGCTTAACCCGCACCTTTGGGCAGTGATCATCAGTATCTTGTTTCCTCTGTGGTGCTATGTTGCTGAGGCCTGCAAGTCATGCAAGAGTTTGGTATTTGGCCATTGTTCTAGAGCAGTGTTTCCCAACCTGGGGGTCTTAGTCTCGTAAGATTTACGAGGGGTCGCCAAGCTTACTCTAGTTTAAGGGTTAGGGATGAAACAGTTACCAGTTTGACGATAAAACACGATGCAGTTTCCAATGGTTATTATTAATTTAAAATTTTAAATCATCATTAAAACTGTATTTCATTGCCAGGATTTGTAAAACTCATGGTAAATACTGTCCAGTATTAAGCAAAGTAAGCAACAGTCTCAGGCAGACACAGCACGCAGTAGGTTTCATTTTGTTTAGAAAACATGGTGGAAAGAAGTGAGAGGTTTTACATCCTTTACAACTGAGTGCTGAGGAAAATTATATGAATTAAGTATGAATGAATTCTATGAATGTATCTCTGACTGCCTTGAGAAATGTTTTGACTGCATTTTTTTTTTCATCTTCCCATTGTGTAAAGCATATTTAATAAGTGCCGTGCTGCTTTGTGTACAGAGGTTACCTGGGAAACAGATCTATTTCTACTGTTCCATAAGCGCCACCTACTGAGAGAAAGTGGCTTTACATTTTCATTCAGCCTGTCTGCGACTTTTGTTTGTGAAACTCAGACCACATTTTTATGCGCTGTTGTAAACCAGTTAATGGAAATTAAGCTAAAATTAGTGCATTCTAATAATCTAAATTCATATAATAAGGTATCTAGAATTATTCATTGAGCTGATAAAATACCTATAATCATTTTGACATCCTGTTTATTAAAATGGTTTAAAGACTGGAATATAAGGTTTAGCATTTTATAAAATATTTTGGTCAATACATTATTTTAACATTTAGTACATGTGTGTAGATAACATTATATTGTAAGTCAAAACTGTTTGTAGTTTTTAATGCTACTATATTAATGTTTCTGCTGTTGTTACATTTATTAAAAAAAAATAACAACTAATTTTGTAATCCCTGTCAGTTAATGGAATGTCTTCAAGTGTGTTTTGTCGTTAAGGATTTTTGAATGTTAAAATAGGGGTCTCCTGGAAAAAAGGTTGGGAACCAGTTCTAGAGGGACTGTCTATGGCAGTGGTTCTCAAACCTTTTTTGACATTTTGCATGTCGCCCTCATCTGACACACCTGATTCAAGTCATCAGCTAATTAGTATAGACAGCAAGAGTTGAATTGGGTGTGTTAGATGAGGGAGGCATGCAAAATGTGCAGTGGTGGGGGGTCCCCAGGACAGGTTTCAGAACCACTGGTCTATGGCACACTTTGAGACTATTGAGTCAGTCTATTGAGTCATGCCTAGTGGCATAAAACTGACCAGTTGCTGGTATGCTTTGCTGCACCAAGACGGGGTTCCTCAGCATCTAAGCAAAGGATAAGCAAGTAGATTGTTGAGACTATTTCTGTGGCTTATTAGACACGTGGCCTTACTTCACCTCTATTTATAAAAGCCCATTCTACAAGAAGTGTGGCTGCCTCTAAGGCTTTGTTGTCAGGGGTTTCCCTTCAAGAGGTTTGTGATGTGGCAGGCGGTGCCTCTCTGTACACTTTTATTAGATTCTTCAGAGTCCATCCAGGATCTCAAGTGCTTATGTTCTAAGCTTTTGTTTGTCACGGAATCATGTTTCACCAATGAGATTGGAGTGATTTCACATGTGCTTCAGTCACAATCACGCAGAAGTGTTCCCATAGCATCAACATTCTGGCGCACTCTTGTTGTTTACTTCTCAGGGAACCAAGGTTACAGTCGTAACCAAAACATTCTATTGTATTTTTGATCAAACAAATGCAGCCTTGGTCAGCATAAGAAAAAAAAGGGTGTTTATTTTTTGTAAAAAAACAAAAAATAACCCAAACTCTTGAACGGTAGTGTAATTTGTATCTGACACATTTGAGAGGTCTGTGTAGAGCTAAATTTCTCTCATACTTGGTTACCGTAGTAGCTGTTAAAGAACAATTCAAATGTTAAAACGTGTCTAAATTTAATTTATATTTAGACACGTTTTAACATTTGAATTGTTCTTTAACAGCTACTACGGAAACCAAGTATGAGAGAAATTTAGCTATTTAGACACGTTTTAACATTTGAATTGTTCTTTAACAGCTACTACGGAAACCAAGCATGAGAGAAATTTAGCTAACAACAAGAGTGCGCCAGAATGTTGATGCTATGGGAACACTTCTGCGTGATTGTGACTGAAGCACATGTGAAATCACTCCAATCTCATTGGTGAAACATGATTCCGTGACAAACAAAAGCTTAGAACATAAGCACTTAAATAAGCACAGTAAATATAGATGATGGCTTCAAGGACCAGTTCTTCGGTCAAAAAAAAAAAAAACGGTTTTTTTTTTCTTCACCGAAGAACTGGTCCTTGAAGCCATCATCTATATTTACTGTTTACACTATGGTCTTTGTTTGACCTAATTGAAATGGTTGATCATATTTAATAGGTTAATCTTTAAAAATCACATTAAATGACCTTCTGTATGAACGCCCTGACACCATGATTCATACACTAATGTTCTATGTTGCTAGGCAACTATAAACAGCCTACAGTTTGGCTAATGAACTATGTTACTGGTGGGAAGAATTGTTTATTCCTTTTATTAGTATTAAAGTTAGATTGAACATTTGTCTCTTTTATCATATTGCTGTTTCCAAATTTAATAAATGCACCAGGCCCGGCGCTGGGGGTGGGTGGTGATCAGATGGGGGTGTAGTTAAAGTCTTGTTGCTTTAATCTGTTTGTCATGTTAATTGTGTGTCCACAAGGGCTTGTATTGGTCTGTTGAGTTTTTATTTGCAATCTTGGTTTTTAAGCCATCATGAGATATTAAACCATAAGCATTGATTGTTTTTTTAGGGGTGTAATGGTACACATACTCAAACACGTACTGCAAATTTTCGGTATTGGTCTTTTGAAAAGAACACTTCCTAAATTAGAGAGCTTGAATAAAACCCCTGGCAGCTGCTTCTGAATGTAAAGAAGCAGCTGCCCCAACCAATCCTTCTTTCCAGTAATGCATCTTATCAACAATCAACACAGATTTCTGATGCATTAGCTACAAGAATTCAATCAGTTACGCTTATTAATTACCTGCGACAAAACTATATTTATCAAATAACCCAAACCATCCCCAAACAATACACACAGACTATTAAATCTAATGAACACATCAAAACAAAACACACTGGATGCAGAAAATACAATCAAGTAAATTGGAAATTATTTAAACCTTGGATAAGTACTAATCTCACCCGCAGGCACAGTTATTGCTGATGTTATCCAATATTTGGTTATATAGCCTGCTGCGTCACCAGAGAGTATGTACTGGCTACAGGACAATAATAGCAGGGATTGCTCTCACCTTGAGGGTTAACTGGACTTAAGTACCTTCATTAAGGGCAGAAAAATGAGAGAGCTGTTGGGTCTCTCTCCAGTTCACTGATAAGCCTTAATAACCAGCAATGAACCGGAACATTTTATCTATTCTTAATGAAAACACTCATCAAGTTTAGCTGGGATCAGTAAAGCTAGACATGTTTGAAAAACTGTAAATTTCTTATAAAATTTTTGGAGATAAATCACATTTGAATTCTTTGATTCAAAGCAAAAAGAAAAAAGAAAAAAAAAAAGCGTGTACAAGATTGTGTTAGTTCACCCAAAAATGAAATATTTGTCATTAATTACTCATCCTTATGTCCTCCCAAACTTGTAAGACCTTCGTTTGTTTTCAGAACACAAATTAAGATATTTTTGATGAAATCCAAGGGTATCTGATCCACACATAGACAGCAACGACACTGCACCTTTTGAGGTCCATAAAGGTATCATTAAAACCATCAACGTGACTACAGTGGTTCAACCTTAATATTATGAAGCGGCAAGAAAAATTGTGCGCAAAAACAAAACAAAAATAACGACTTTATTCAAAAAATTCATCTGTCCCCTGTCATACTGCTAAGCTATTTTCATTGCAGAGCTTCAGTGTTTACATCCGAACAGCAGCTCAGTATTGGCCGCGTTGAGCCCGCGTTTAGACATAAACACTGAAGCTCTGCAATAAAGTGTCACAAACTGTGCATATGACACAAGCAAATAATAGGGTCTGTTTACACCTGGTCACTTCATGCATTTTTGTCCCAGACTTCATTACACTTGGTCACATAAACGTACCTCCGCAAAACTAATAAATCCTATCTTCAATTCCCGTGCTATATGCAAATTCACATCAGCGAAAGCAACAGATGTGAGCTGCATTTTATTTATCATCAGCTAATTTCAAGATCAAATCCAGTTCAAATTTTTAATGTTGCATTTTAAACATTGAGCAATAAAACAGGAAAAATAATCAAATTACAAGCAATAGCACAAATAAATACAATTGAACAAAGATACAGATTAAATAAAATTATAATAAAATTAAATAAAAATCATTATTCATTTTTAATCATTTTGAAAATTTTGTGTGAGTTTGTCCATTCAAGCGCAAGACGATGTGAAAGAGAACTCTAATCGGTATTCGCATAACGCGCAGGTACCAAATTGAATTATCTTTCACACCTTCTTGAGCTTCAAAACATATGCAAATGACAAACTTCCATGGCGATGCTGCACTGGCTTGACATTTCCACACCATGCCACACGGAATGCGACAAAGTGGCCATTGCAAATCTATTTGTTCCTCATGTCAGAGTATGTCAGAAACGGGGCATCAATTTACTGTTGGGGAATTGTCGTGTCACATTGGGTGGCATTCAGTGTAGACAGCTGATGTAGATAGTTGATTATATTGTGGTCTATTTGCTTTTGTCATGTCGCATCGCCCCGCTTGCATCTGGTGGAGACATGGTGTAACACTCTCATGCCTTTATTTTTTTACCATTTAGGGAGGAGTAGAATTAACATATGTGGCTTCAACAACCAGATGCATTTACACTTGTCCAGTTTTGTCCGGAATGCATCTCAAAACACTTCCTGAAGTGATTAAATTTGAATCCATCTCAAAAGAGGGGGGTCATTTATGCCTTGTGTTTTTAGAATCTGATAGCTATCCAATCAGAGAAAAGCATTAAGTGACCAGGTGTAAACAGGCCCATAAATGACAGTAAAATACTGTATAAAGTAAGCTCCAAAATTTTGCAAATACCCTTGGCAAAGTGGGGTTTTGGACAATATCAGAATTTTATTAAACATACAAAGAAAATAATGAATTCAGAACATAGAATAAAAATTATCATTTATTAACAGAACAAAGCATCACTAAACTATGTTCTAACTGGTGTGTTGTGCACTATCCTTTATTGGCAATCAAGCAATTAAGTTTTAATGGTGTGTAGAACCAATAACCTTTAAAAAAAGAAAAATAGGCCACGTTTAATCCAGTAATGACAAAGGGGCACAACTGACTGACTGTTATGTGTACTGCCATTATTATGTAATCAAAGTCACAGTAAATCTATATACAATTAGGCATTAGAGAGTATAATCATAAAAGAGTGTAATTATAAAAAATATTTGAATATATTTCAGAATATTAAAATATTTACAAATTAGGGCTATGCATTTAAAATGTTGTTAATTATTAAAAGTGGTTCTCAATCAGGGGGCCTCAGCAACCTTCCAAGGAGGCTGCAGGATGACTAAAAAAGTATTTACATTAATATATTATTATTAATATATTAAAATAATCTAGCTGTAAATTACATTTAAATGCACATAAAATAAATCTGTATAGGGCTGGGCGATTTTTCCGATTAATTCAAATTTAATGTTTTGCCTCGATTTTATTACTTTTTAAATTGAGAAATCGCGATTTTGAATAAAAATGTTACAAGCGTTACAATTAGATGTTGACAATACAGCAATGATAACAGTATTAGGAGAAGAAAATGACCCGACATCATGATGCCGCCGAATTTCGACTCCCTGCCACATTATTACCCCCTTTGTTGAAGTCACTACCTGATTGCCTAATCTTAACCCCACCCGTAATCCTAACCCCACCCCAACACCTACTCCTAAACCTATCAATACTAGGGGGGTAATAATCTGGCAGAGCGTCGAAATTCGACATAACATCTGTGCGCCTGATTAACCGCTCTCACGTGACACACATCACTATTCTCAAGCGGCTGTTCATTCAGAAAAGCGTTATTGGGGTTATGCGCAATCTAACTTCCGTTTTCTGTAAATCAGATTAGATTGCTTCCGGTTTAGGTCTTTTGTATGTGCTTCATGAAACATGAGCTGTTTATTCAAGATAACTTAAAAGGAGCGAGCCAAGATGAGCATAACTGATGTCCCCCGCATACTTTGTATCTTCTACAAAAATATTTAAAAAATTGTTTTACATTTACACCATGTTGATCACTTCAAGTGTGGTGCACTTGGAATGGAATTTGTTTTTAACCAGATTGTTAATAAAGAGAATGTTACCTAAGTCATATTGTAGTAAAGTTTTTAAGTTGACTAGTTAAACAGTAAAAAAAAAAAAAAAAAATGAACAAAATCGTGAATCGGTCAATCATTCTGAAAAATTCAGATTTTTTTGCCATATTGCCCAGCCCTAAATCTGTATACTCAAATCATATGCCCTCTGTGTTTAGGGCCCATCAGTTGATGAGGTTTTGCAAAATTTTATGTGCAGGTTTGCAAATAATTTGATTAAAAAATGAAATCAATTGACAGCACTAGTACAAATATATAAGTAGTTTGACTTAAGTAATTTGTAAAATTTTATGGGAGTAGGCAGTCACTGCTGAGCTCCTTAGGCACTGTTTCCATGGTAACAATAAGTACTCTGATTGGTGGAGTTTTCTTCACAATTATGGTTAATGTATTCACAGGAAATTGGGAAACTAAACACAGTCTTTTAAAAATAAAATCTGCCACAGAAGCATATTTTAACCTCAGATTTCTGATTTCTCTTTACTTCTGAAACCCTACTGTTGTGTTAGATTGAAGTCGTTTAATTTATGTATGGATGGATGTTTGCATGTATTTGTCTGTGTAGAGTGTGGTAATGCAGAGATGACTGGAGTGGTTAGCAGATTACGAGAGTGGATCACAGTTCTTCATGAGAGTGGCAATCCCAGCAAGAAATACAAGTTCCAGAAGCCAGAGAGGAGTGAGTACACACACACACACACAAACACACAACACAACACAACACAACACAACACATAAAAACGACTAATATTACTGCTAACTTAATAAAATTGACGATCGATTTCATGACAAAAAAAATAAATAAATTATACTTCTCTAAACTTCTACAACCTCTCTATCTGTCTGTTTAGAGGTGGACATGAGTAAGGTGCCCCTCTGTAAGGACTCTCTGGGCTGGATGTTCTCCAGACTGGACACAAATTTTGACCTTCAGCTCGACCAATCAGAGCTGTCCAGCTTGAGCTCAGAGAAGAGTGATGTGTGCACTAAAGCCTTCCTCAGGTCATGTGACCCAGACAGAGACAGACTCGTTTCTAGCCAGGAGTGGTGTTCCTGCTTTCAAAGATATCAAGGTACAATAAACTTACTGTAAACAAACTTTTCCACATGCTTTCAAGAATTTCAAGATAGGGGACTACTTTCTCTCAGTCAAAACTAAAAGTCTATTAATTTACTGTATTATTAAGAAACCTGCACAAACACACTGCCTAATAGAACTAACCACATGAACGTTATAGCACAGTTAAATAAGACAGAGAGATCAGGACCTTGAAGCAAAGCAGACATGAAAGTAAAACCAGTATTTTTTTTAATGGACAACACTCAAATACAGTTTAAAGGTCATTATTCAAAAATATTTCACCAGTCAATTCCATAATCTACCAATGGGAATAAAGTATGCCAGAGCATATGGGTAATGTTATATTAAGGTTGTATATGTTGAAATTAGTTATGAAATAGCACTACTTTAACATTTTTAATTTATCTTGTCAATGTTAACAAATTATAACTGTACAGTCAAACCAAAATTTATCCAGACACCTTGAACATTTCATTCATTAATACAGTTTATTCACTATAGTTTAAAAAAATGGTAATAAAATATGACTGTGTGTGTGTGTGTGTGTGTGTGTGTGTGTGTTTTATATGTTTATAATCATGTTAAAATGTTTTTAATATTTTTTTTTTTACAATATTTTTAGAAATTTACAATAACAAAATTAATGATGTTAAAGTACTAATACTACCATATACAACCTTACTGTAAAGTGTATGAAGCACATACAGCCTCTGTATAGTCTGGTATGTTCATCTGAGGAAAATTAGGACATTAAGTCTCATTAACTGTTAAGACAGAAAATCATTAAGAGAAAGACTGTTAAGAGAAAGACATTCTAGCAATCATGAAACTTATTCTCCCTTTTGCATAGTGGGGTAATGTAGTACTGAGATATTTATATACTAAATGATATAATGCCTGCAGTTAAAATTGCTTTACCAGTGGAATAATAAAGGTTTCTTTCTCACTTCTGATCTGATATCAATGTGTTTCAGAGGCTCCCTGTCAATCAGAGATCACGGTCATCCACAAACAGCAAGCTGGGAAGAAATTACTGGGTGAGTCCGTTCTCTCGTGTTTCGTTTATATATGTAATTTTCTCAAAGACAGAAAAAGGGGTCCATGTTTGTAATGCAGAATCATGTTTAGTGACAGACCAACATTTTGGCCTCGGGTTTTTGGCCATTTTGAGATTATCAGCCTTGACTGATAAGCATTTTAAATTGGCTGAATAAATGAAGTTGGAATAAGAATTTCATGGGTAATTTTATCATCTATATTAGCTAGATTGATGCATCAATCTTATGTTGTAAATTCTATATTTTGTATAATTTATTATAAATTCTATAATAAATGTATTGTACATTCATAACCCAAATAAAAAAGAAAAAAAACTATTGACCTAATTATGTAAAAATTCAGTTATAATTGTCAGCATACTTTTTAAAAATAAATTTGCATATTAAATTTTGAACCGATTCAAACTAAATAGTGGCTAAATGATTCCATGATGCATGATGCATGACACAGTCAAAAAAAATTTTTATCATTGTCATTTACACCTGAATAGACAGACTGTGTCTATTCCCCTTTTTTGGCATACCTTATTGAAACAAAAACTGCAGTAGCATTACACACTAAAATCTATTCTAGACTCAAAGCTGTAAACACCAGACTTGTGTTCCGTAGTTACAAATATTTTAAACTTTCTTCTCAGCATTTTTCATCATGTTCATATATAAAGCACTAGCATTTAAAAACCAACTCAATGTCATGACAACCTGAACACAGTTACAGTGGTGCCATACAGCAAGAGGGAAGCCAACATTAATTCTATTAAAGCTAGAAATCACTCAGAATTTCTTTCCCTCTCTCTGAAGGTCGCGTGTTTAATTTGAGCAGGGGAATGAGATAAGGGAAAATTGGACATGAAAAAAAGGGTATTTTTAACTGCTGTTTCTCCCCTGAGTGGAACGCACAGTGACGGCTCTGGCTTCCGGCACTGAATTATAAAAAGACAAAAAAAATAGAGAGAAAGATTAAAAAAAAAGCTTGACTGTGGTGATTCTGTAGCAAGAATCTGTGAAGTTGAAAAGCAATGAATGTGAGCGAGAGACAGAGAGAGAGAGCAAGCTCTCGGAGGTGACAGCTATGTTCTCTGACATTGAATATATCATCTCCCTATCTGTGTGAGTGTGGTTGTGAGACACTCTCTGTGGCTGTGTATAATCTTGTCTTTGATGTAATCTTTCCTGACATTAGGACTGATGCTAATGTGTGTGTGTGTTGTTTGTGTAGGTCCATACATCCCCTCCTGTGATGAGGATGGCTTCTATAGGCCTCACCAGTGTCATGGTAGCAGTGGTCAGTGCTGGTGTGTCGACCGCTATGGAAACGAGGTTGCGGGGTCTCATACCCACGGGCCTGCTGACTGCAGTAAGCATCCATAAACCTCACATCTTTAGATTCATTATCTAATAATGAGAAAAAAGTAAAATTAGTAATCCGTTTAATATGTATGCAATGATATAGACATTCTTTAATTACACACCCTCATTTAGTTCCAAACCCGTAATACCTTCGTTCACAATCAGATCACAAATTAACATTTTTGATGAAATCCAAGAGCTTTCTGATCCCAACGCAATTACTACTTTCATTACTTACTACCCTGTGACACATATGATCACCCCGGTGTGATCAGTCTTGGCTTGTCCCTGGAGCGTACGATCACACCGGTGTGATTAGAATGTTCAGTGCATCATGTGATCAGCTGCCAAATTCAAATGTGCTTTCGTGCGAGCCAGAGACGGACACGCTCTTAATAATATCACAAATATGTAGTGTTTTTCACATAATGTTTATTTTAGGTTTCAGACATTTAAATACACATGAGTAGTAACAAAATAATACATTTAGAGTTTGTAGAATACACAGTGATGTCTATGGAAGCGGCAATAACAGTCCTTTCCATTGTAATTAGACGACAAGTCTTATTCATATCAGATACACATTGTGTAAGTAACTAATATAAAATATTTTAAATTTACATGTGAAAGGGTTAATTGAATAACAACAAAAATAATGACTTTATTCAACAATTTCTTCTCTTCCGTGTCAGTCTCCGAAGCGGTTCATGTGAGCAGTATGACGTGCGCTTCTGACGCAGGAGCTGCTCAATACTGAGCTGGCATTCTGACATAGAACCTGGAAGCACTGCACTGTGTTTATAATGTGAAAAGCATCGGAGACTGACACGGAAGAGAAGAAATTGTTGAATAAAGTCATTATTTTTGTTTTTTCCGCACAAAAAGTATTTTTGTCACTTCATAAAATTAAGGTTGAACCACTGTAGTCACATGGACTATTTTAACGATGACTTTACTACCTTTTTGGCCCTTGAAAGTGGTAATTGTGTTGCTTTCTATGGGGATCTGAAATCGCTCGGATTTCATCAAAAATATCTTAATTTGTGTTCCGAAGATGAACAAAGGTTTTACGGGTTTGGAACGACATGAGGGTGAGTAATTAATGACAGCTATTTCATTTTTGGGTAAACTAACCCTTTAATTAGCTAATAAATTAGAAAACAAAATTGACACAAAATAGATACTAATTTAAAAAAAAAACTACAATATGGAATTTACAATGCATACAAGTATTCTGACCGTCAAACTATACCAAGTATTAAATCTTGCATTCAATAACAATTACATTAGATGAAACGGCGAAATGGAGTCCTTGGGTTTTTAACTTGACACGGTGTGTTCATGACGTGAGATGTTGAAAAAAATTGTCTGACATCAATTATGCAGACAAAACAAAAGAATGTATACTGTGTGAACAGCTACAGATGTAGCTGTTTTTTGTTGCAGTATTGCATATTGTCTCATGAAACAAACAGAATATTGAAAATGGCATATTGTTAGATAATTTTGATTGGTTAAATTAATATAATTAAAACATTTGACATTATTACTACACTACCATTTAAAAGTTTGGGGTTTGTAGGATTTTTTTAATGTTTTGTAAGAAGTCTCTTATGCTCACCAAGGCTGCATTTATTTGATCAGAAATACAGTAAAACAGTAATATTCAAAAGAACAGCATTTATTTGAAATGATCACATAATAAATGTATTTACTGTCACGTTTGATCAACTAAATGCATCCTTGCTGAATAAAAGTATTAATTTCTTTCAAAAACAGCAATGAAATTAATTTTAAGAGCTAAAGAAATAAAAAGAGCTACTGTTTGTCCTTTCAGCCACGGAGTCTTCTGGAGATTTTGGCAGTGGTGACTCTCTGCTCTCAGACGATGAGGATGGTGATGTTGTAAATGATGAAGAGGAGATGGGAGATGATGATGATGAATATGAACAAGTTGATGATGAGTATGGTTACCTGTCATAATCCGTTTTTTTTGTTGTTGTTTTTTAATTAATTAAAACATTTAAAAAGAAGGAACCAAATAAAAAAACAGACTTTCATTTGGTCTTTAAGCACGTTTCTAGGTGACCTCGGCAGAGTGCAGTACTAACATTACTAAAGGGTTCATCTACCCCTTGTGCTGTATAACATTTGTACAAAATTAATACCAATACTCAATAACCACGTTTCATTTTTGTTACATTTCTTATATTCATCCAAAGTGAACAAGTGTATTGACAGTCCTAGAAGTTCAGGAATTCATAAGCGAGTTTGATGAGAGATTAATGAGGGTTAAATGTTTGCACTTATAAACATGCACACAAATAAACATACAAAATACATGCATACACACACCTGATGGCATGATTCCATGAGCAACTTGCTCTGTAACTCTTTACACCTGCTAGGATGTGATTTTACAGTCATGCCATGAGGGCTTAACGTTGATTTTCACACATTTAGTCACACATTAACGGTTATAATCACATGCCATAACACCACAATCACATGCCTACATTGATTTATCTTTTTTTTTCATTAGCAGAATGAATACTTAAAACTACAGATGAATTGTCAAATCATATCAATATTTGATATGTAAAGGTGGACATTCTAGAGCAAACTTGTTTGAAATGGCCAAGACGCGGCCTGGAGTGACCACACGTCAGACACACTATAAAATAGATGTGACTGCAGTCGATGTTACGAGAGGACAGAGTAATGCTATTTACAGAGGCTTACACGCGCACACACACACACACTTATCTTGTGAATACTTCGGCAGTCCTTGGGCATGAGGTGCCTTTGACGCAACACGAGGAACGGGTGGAAGAGAGGTCTGGGGGGAAAAGAGAGAAGGAGATATTTAGTATTAGAATGTAGAACTTGACTGCCATATGAATCTTTAAAAAAAAAGAGAGGTTTTTGCGTCACGTTCTCTGTTGTTTTTGTCTGTAGGAGAAAGTGGACATGATTAGTTAGTTTGCATATGTTACTGTAGACGACAAATCATACTATAGATGCTGCTGCTGTCACTTAATTCTCCTCGTCCCTCTCAGTGCTTTTGCATTTTCTGTCAGATTTTTTTTCATAATGTGCATATGAAAATATTAATTTACTTCTATGGACATTGTGGTGTTTTCTGAAAAAAAAAAAAAAAAAAGAAAAATTATTTGGTTGAATGAGTTTATGATAATCAGTTACTGAAGTCAAAGGAATCACCTTTATCAGTGTTGTCAAGCTGTTGTCATAGAGATAACACTTTTTGGTTTGTTTGTTTTTTACAGTATACATATAATTTGCTCAAATAAAGTTACACAGACCAAAACAGTTTTCTGTATGTGTACTTCTATGTGTGTGTGTGTGTGTGTGTGTGTGAGAGAGAGAGAGAGAGTGGGGGGAGTGGGGGGGGGGAGTGGGGGGGGGTGGAGATGGAGAGAG
The DNA here is from genome assembly GCF_024489055.1 of Chanodichthys erythropterus. NCBI lineage: Eukaryota > Metazoa > Chordata > Actinopteri > Cypriniformes > Xenocyprididae > Chanodichthys > Chanodichthys erythropterus. The sequence continues at coordinate 18,150,607 of NC_090232.1, forward strand.
AATTCTGGTGTGCCTGGTCTGCATTATGTATAAATGCAATTTTAATATTTTATATGCCACAATTTCTCGTCTATACACACACAGTCTCAAACACACACACACACACACATAAAATGGGGCATCTGTGGGGTTGAACACTTGTTTAATCATTTAAACACAATCATGTGCCTGTCAACTTATGTGTGTGCGTCTGGATCAAATTTACACTGTAGTTCACTGAATTAAAACGCTCCTAAAATTAGATTAAAAATAAGATGCTAAGAAAAACCAATGGCTTGGAAACAGTTGCAGCTCTTACTAGAACACATACTAAATATGTTTTGCATATCATAGATGCATGTGTGTAATGCAAGTGTTAACGTGTGTGTATATTAGTGTGTGTCTGTCAGTAGCTCTGTACTAGGAACCAACTGGATAAACAAAAATTTCATTCAACAGCTTTTCCCCTTCCTGTCATAGAAAATCACACTACTGATGGCTTTGGATTGAAGTCACACACACACAAACAGGTTTGTTTTTGTGAATTGTGGGGATATTTCATAGGCGTAATGGTTTTTATACTGTACAAACTGTATTTTCTATCCCCCTACACTACCCTTACCCCTAAACCTAACCATCACAGGAAACTGTGCACATTTTTACTTTCTCACAAAAAATCATTCTGTATGATTTATGAGCCTTTTGGAAAATTGGGACATGGGGTAATGTCACCCTCTCCTTGTAATACCAATGTCATTATACAAATTTGTGTCCGGATGTGTTACAAAAACGCGCAAGCACACAATTGTATATGTGGTTTACGGGACTCTCCATAGATGTAATGGTTTTTATACTCTGCAAACTATATATTCTACCCCCTACACTAACCCTACCCATCACACAGAACTGCATTTTTTGAATTTCAATAAAAACACCACTTAGTATGTTTTTTTAAGCCATTTGGTTTACAATGACACAGGAAGTGTGTACAAGAACACACACACACACAAAGCATCTAGAATGCAAATATAGTTCGGTTTAAATGTGAGGAGAGTATAGAGTACAGCTTATAAGATTTGCAAGTAGTAAAAAAAAAAAAACAATACACAAACTATTCTTACAGGTGATAGTGATCATTGGTTTATCATGTTTTCAAGATTACCAAATAAAGTTTCCTCAATCTCATAGAGACAGAGGATTCAGATTGAAATTCTCTTAGAAATTTGCCAAATGAGAAACATTTCAGCCTGAAACTGCTTGAAATACAAAACATCCAGATGCACATCAACACATACAGCACTGACCCTTAGCCTCTTTAAAAATGAATAGCAAAACTTGTAAGCTTTAGGTGAACGAAGACCTATTCAATTTCCCTGGAAACACACAAGGCCTTGATCTAAATGAATGTTTCATTGCAGTTCAGACTGTTCAGTTTGATGAGGAACAACCTAAATTCAGACAACAATAATGCCCAAATATGCTGCATCAAGCAATTGCAGAATATCTTTAAGACATTTAGATTAGACATAATGTAGTTTAGGGAATAGTTAATCTAAAAATGAAAAAAAAAAAAAAAAAAAAATCGGGCTATTTGCTTACCCCCATGTCATTCGGGATGCCATTTTTTCTTAAGTGGGATATACAAATATTATATAAAAATATATATATATATATATATATATATAAATATATATATATATATATATATATATATATATATATACTGTTAATTTTATGGTTTAAAAGATGCTGAAAATGTTTCAGGTATTTCAGCATGGGATATTTGTGTCTGTTTATTATATATATAAATCTTTATTAACATAATGTTCATATACCAATTTACCTTAATCAAAAACTGCTTTTCACAAATGTACTGATAACCAGTGTTGGGGAAAGTTACTTTTAAAAGTAGTAGAATAAAACATAACAAAACACCCTAATGTGCATTACTGATAACAATAATAAAAAACAAAACCTTTTAAAGAAAATATAATCATATGCAATGCACACAACTATGACATGGTACTGTATTTCATAGTTTTTACTTGTTTCTACATACATGAATTGGACAGTATTTTAATAACAAAAATACACATTACACCAATGTTAAATCATTTTACATTTCACTGTATATGGTATTTTACAGTTAACCAATAAACAGTTTTTTACTGTAGCATTTTCAGTCATTTTATGCAAACAAAATTCAACAATTTCGCTTTTATAAGTGGTCATCAATCTCCAGAAAGTACAAAAAAGTATCCTAAAAGTTGTGCATATGACTTGTGTTCTATAGGCCTTGGTTTATTTATATTATTTGATATTAGCTTAATATTGTCTAGTACACATTTGTGTCCATAATTCAAAAAGGAAATGTTGTGTTCAGTTAGTAGTTACACACCCAGTGTAATGTGCCATTTTTGATATTGTATATTTTGTATTGGGTGAACTATTCCTTTAAGACCGTTAAAAGATAAGATCTTCGTTCATCTTCGGAAAACAAATTAAGATATTTTTGATGCAATCCGATGGCTCAATGAGGCCTCTGTTGCCAGCAATGTCACAAAACTTCTCAAGATCCAGAAAGGTACCTAAAACATATTTAAAACAGTTGTGACTTCACAACGTGACTTTGGCGCTCCGAACCACTGATTCAAAACAATAGCTTCGAAGCAGTGTTTTGAAATCGGCCATCAGTAGATATTGTTGAAAAGTCGTTATTTTGTTTTTTTGGTGCACAAAAAGTATTCTCGTCACTTTATAGTATTAAAGGTAGAAACACTGTAGTCACATGAACTGTTTTATACATGTTTTTAGTACCTTTATGGATCTCGAGAGGTGCAGTAACATTGCTGGTTATGGAGGCCTCAAATTTGTGTTCCGAAGATGAACAAAGGTCTTACGGGTGCAGAACGGCATGAGGGTGAGTAATAAATTACATTATTTTCATTTTTGGGTGAACTAACCCTTTAAGCTAACAATTGCACATTCACACTTTTTAAGTATTTGGTTTTACCTACTAGGCCTGAGTTGTTAGCTAACTGAGCACTGTTAAGCATTGCTGCTGGATTTATCTTTCTGTGTCATTTCCACTGCAGGATTAGAAGAGGAAGAAACATTTCCCCCCCACCCCGTCCTCACTCTCTCTGACTCTTTGTCTCTGTCCTTTCCTCCAATTTAATGTGAAAATCATTAGCTTCGATCAATGACTGTTCCACCTCCTTTATCTTGTGTGGAGCAAGCTGGCAGATTTTTTCTGCTCATATCAGCGTTTAAGAAGCCCATTAAAAATGAAGTAGGCACATGGCAAACACGACTCTTCTCTGCAGCTCGTCGATTCATAGTTTCTGTTATTATTGCCGTGTTCAGTTTTTATCAGAACGGTTTTAAATGGGTTTTCACCCAAGCACAGATTTTACTGTAAATGCAAAATACTGTCTTTAACCTTCCCTAGGGGTCATATTGATCTATTTGTGTGTATGTGTGCATCTACAGTTCCCAGTAGAAAACTGATGGAAATGGAATCGCATTGGGTAATAAACTATTTTCAGCATCGCTTAGCAACCAGAGCAAACAGAAGACCGAGGAGAGTTGTAGTTTGTAACTACTTGATGGCACACTTCAAGCAGATGCCATTTTGTCCAATTCTGAGTCAGACACACACCTCACTGATACTTACTGAATTTCAAAAATTAAATGAACAGTAATGTTTTAGTTTTTTACAAAACCTTATTGCATCAAACACACATCAGAAAGACTGTGAATATTGGCATTTACAATTGGTTTATGTTAATTGGATTTCATTATTGACATTTGCCAGTCCATCACATGCTGCAGCTGTGCACCATTCATAACTGAATTGAGAATTCTATTTTAATTTAATTTAAAGAAGTAGAATAAAAATCCTGCATTGTGGTCGATTTAAATTCAAACTCATGAATGGAAGCGAGTCGATTTTTAAATTTAAAATTGCGCCAACAAATTTGCAAACAAAATCATTATGTGTAATCATCTGAAATAATATCACATTTGACAAAAGGCACATGTTGTATTAGGTATGTGGCATAGCAAAAGGAGAACTAAACCTATGACAACAGGTGTGTGCAGAGAATCAGTGAGTGTTTCCTGGAATTACTGCATGTGTGATTGTGTGGGAATAATGGAACTTTCCAGTTATCTGAGAGGTCGGTGATAAAAGGCTTTTACTGGCAGACAAAAAGAGTAATCATCATCATGATTAAAAAGAGGAAGGTGTTCAGAGAGGGATGGGAGGGAGGAGGAGAGGAGAAAGAGAGTGAGAGAGGTTGTTTTTCTCTGAAACTGCAGTTTATGGAGGTGACTGTGTGTGTGTGTGTGTTGCACAGATCAATGCAACTCATCCACTTAAATCTCTTGATCCATTCATCAATACAAACTAATGAAACAACCAGACACAGACAGACACAAATAGAGAGATGGGGGAGAAAAGGAAAACAAGAAAGACAGAATGAAGAAAAGGAACTATTACAGATACTGTTACAGCTACATACATATACAATATATAGCATTATAACATTACATGTTAAATCTCATGAATCTGCATATAAATACATACAACTGCAATTAAATAGCAATATCATGAGTCCTGTTGTAATTTGGCTGTATTCACAGTCCTGATGATATTCAGACCCAGAGCACATTGTTTTTATACAACTCTTCAAAAGACAAAGTCAATATTAAGTAACTTACATTTAAGGCCAGTTATTTTGTCTAGTTTTGCTCCCACAACAAAAAGTAGTTCCAAACAAAGCCAAGCATATTCAACTGATACATAATATATCATAATATATTATAATAAATATCATAACCATGCATAATATACTATAGCAGTGGTGATTCGTTCCTGAATGACTCAGTGTTATTAAACAAATGGCTGAGTCAATGATTCAATGACTCGTCAGTGATTCAATGTTACTTGACACCACCTACTCCCGCAATGATATATCCTGCACAAAGAGACACTGGAAAATCCCCACCACTGAGAGTCAAACACACACTGGCGGCACCTGCTGGTCAAAACGGTGTAAATGCAACTAAATGTCCATGCACAAAACATACCTTTTACGAACCAGTCTAACCAATTTAAAATGTTTTCTTGAAAGTGTAGTTTTCTTGAAATCTACAAATCATCAAATACCATTAAACATGAAGTGTCTGTACGATAGGTGTTCTTAATTTTTTGTTATTTTGTAGGCCTTATTTGGTGTGTTTTATAGAGGGCTTGCTAATCAGGCTAATAAGAGACAACTGCTATTCCTTCTTTATTATACAAATGTGTAATTACAAATGTCTACATTATCATATAGAGACACTGGTTCATGGGTTAATATGGCGTAACATACAGTAACTACATTTTGAAGTAGGCAAGCTATATTGAAGCCTGGTTTATTGAAATCATGGGACTGTTTTTAATTTGTTTTATTAATTTAATTTAATGTATTTTCATGTTTATTTATACATTTGTTTTTGCTTTTGTTTTTTCTGTTTACCCAAGTGGTTATTGTAATCAGGGGATACTAAAAAAAGAAGGGAAAAAATGACTCTTTTCTAAAATGGTCTGTTGGCTCCAGTCTAGCTATCAAAAGAGACCTATTAGTGTAGAGGGAAAATCCAATTAAAATCACAATGCTATCTCTGAGCAATTACCTAGAAAGAATGATGGTAATAGAGAAAAGAAGAATAGAACACAATCCAATCAATACAGCTAAAAAAAACAAACATACAAACACACAGGGGGGAAAAAGCAAGAAAGCTTGATGCATTTCCTCTTGATGATTTACATTTGACCTGACGTCCATTTTGTGATGCTCAGAATTCAAATTTAACCCCAGACCACACTCACCTGATAATTAAAAGCACAAATACACAATTAGACAACGTTTGTTGATGAAACTCCATCCGTTTCAGCGTCCATTTTAGCCACGTGTTAATGTTAAAGAGCGTGCTGCCATCTGGTGGTAGTTTGATGATATTACTATCAGCAGACATTTTTTGACTCTGAATTCAGGCTTCACCGATTGTTATAATTTTACAGGGTAATACTGTCACTAATAAAACATAATTTAATATAATAAAATTATAATAAAATGTATGTTATTTTGAAAATTATAAAATAAAATGACAACAATGATTTATTATTACCAATTGTTCACCTTTGGATTTGTGTAATTCTTATGTAGGCCTACATCTGTGCTGGTATGTGTGTGTGTGTGTGTGTGTGTGTGTGTGTGTGTGTGTGTGTGTGTGTGTGTGTGTGTGTGTGTGTGTGTGTGTGTGTGTGTTAGAGGCAGTTTGAAGCAGAAGCAAAGGTCTTTGTCTACATGACTTTACTCTTACCATATAGTTCATGTGAGGCTCCACAGAATAATCCACTTTAGCTCTGACACACGCACACATACGCACTTGTTTTTCTTTCACTGTGGGAACTTTCCATTGATGTTGTTTTAAACTGGGTATGTACCCCTTCCCCTAACCTCACAGAAACCTTTCTGATTTTTAATGACATAATTTAGAATGTTCATATATAATTTGATCCCCATAATATAAAACCTGATTCACACACAAATTATTTAAAAATTAAACTGTAATGCATTAGGGTCTATTTAGGCAGTTCTATAGTTCACTGCAGGTATGACTTTTTTCCATGTTTTTGATAAAAGCTATAAATCTTTAAAATCTACCTCATTGTATAGCCTATTTATAAACAAAATCATGCACTTTTGATACTTAAGTAGTTTTGATATCAGTTAGGCCTACTTTAATACTTCTACTTAAAGCTGCCCTAGAATTAAAAATGTAATTTATCTTGGCATGGTTAAATAACAAGAGTTCAATACATGGAAATGACATACAGTGAGTCTCAAACTCCATTGTTTCCTCCTTCTTATATAAATCTCATTTGTTTAAAAGACCTCAGAAAAACAGGCAAATCTCAACATAACACCGACTGTTACGTAACAGTCAGGATCATTAATATGTACGCCCCCAATATTTGCATATGCCAGCCCATGTTCAAGGCATTAGACAAGGGCAGGACGTCTGGATGTGCACAGCTGAATCATCAGACTAGGTAAGCAAGCAAAGACAATAGCGAAAAATGGCAGATGGAGCAATAATAACTGACATGATCCATGATATCATGATATTTTTAGTGATATTTTTAAATTGTCTTTCTAAATGTTTTGTTAGCATGTTGCTAATGTACTGTTAAATGTGGTTAAAGTTACCATCATTTCATCGTTATTTTAATTTTTTATTTGCAGTCTGTATAATTCATAAACACAACTTCATTCTTTATAAATCTCTCCAACAGTGTGTAATGTTAGCTTTAGCCACAGAGCACCATCAAACTCATTCAGAATCACATGTAAACATCCAAATAAATACCATACTTACGCGATTAGACATGTTGCATGACGAACACTTTGTAAAGATCCATATTGAGGGTTATATTAGTTGTGTGAACTTTGTTTATGCACCGTTTAAGGCAAGCGCAAGCTCCATGGGCGGGGAGCGTGAGCATTCAAAGGGGCCGCAGCCTAAATCGGCTCATAGTTAATGATGCCCCAAAATAGGCAGTTAAAAAAATTAATAAAAAAAAATCTATGGGGTAGTTTGAGCTGAAACTTCACAGACACATTCAGGGTACACCTTAGACTTATATTACATCTTTTAAAAAGACATTCTACAGCACCTTTAAGTATTTTTCTAATGAGCTACTTTTAACTTTACCTGAGTCAATATCCATAAAGCTCTTTACTTTTGCTTAAATATTATGATTGGATATATTTTTTACAACAATGAACATGATCTGTATTGTCCAATTTAGCCATTTTTGTAAGACAAATAAAGGCTTAAATAAATCTCGGTCCTGGAGGGCCACTGTCCTGCAAAGTTTAGCTCAAACCCTAATAAAACTCACCTGCCTGTAGCCTTCTAAAACTCCTGAAGACATTAGGCTTTTTCGAGATGCATCAGTGCTGCGCAGACCGATCGGTGTGTGACATAAAAGTACCGCTAGAGCGTTTGGAGAGCATATGACTCCTTACCCTGATAGTACATGTAGCTACATCTCGGAGACGTCTATTTGATGTCTGTGTTTACGTCTGGAACAGGACGTTTCCTGTCAGATGTCAATTAGAAGTTTAGAAGATGTCTTTAAGATGTGTATGATTTAGAATGTATGTAAAAAATTGACATCTTAAAGATGTCTATCAGATGTTTGTAAACATCAGATGCTTTCCAGATGAAGTGATCTTTAACAGACGTCTTGCAGACGTACGTGTGCTATCTTTTTGGTGCGTTCCAAACGGATATATCTCTCTCTGAAGGGCACGTCTGAATGAAAACAATCATGGCCACCATTTTGAAGGGTCGTTCTAAACTGAAGTGCTCAAAACTGGCCACTTCAAAGGGCCCTTCGGAATGAAGGATTTCAAAGGGTACAACTGATGGACACTTCGGGCCCCCATGATCCTTTGCACAGGGAAGTTGTTTGACATCACAGAATGGGTTCAGGAGGTTCGGAGTTCGATTTTACCTATAAATGTATGTATAGTTTTTTCTATTCTACTGTAATATTAATACAAGATAGATTTGGTACATTATTATGGTCAAAATTACATTTTACTTCAGCAAAAATACTTTATAGCTACCTTTATCAGTCCATTCAAATGTTTCAAATATATAGACACAATATACATTATATTTGATGTAAAAAAACAGCAGAAGCTTATAATTTTACTACAGTAAATGAATGTGTATTAATACAAAAAGTACACCAGGGGAAAAAAGACGAAGACGCCTCCTTGATTGTCACATTTTTATGACCCCTACACTCTTCATCCCTTCAAAGCTCTTCCAAATGGAATACAGGGTTTTAATCACTCTCTCGATCCGTTGATGTCATACGCTGATCTGTCTGCGCAGCGCTGATGCATCTCAAACAAACCTATTGATTAGCTGGTTCAGGAGTGTTTGTCTAGAGTAGACCATCTGAGAGCAGGCGTCACAGTTATGTCACTGCAGTTGTGAGCGCATTGTGGTGGGACAAAAACAGTGGTAACAAGTGGAGGAAACAGGGCAAGATCAACGCAATAGGAGCAACGTTAATGTTGTGCATTTGGATGTCAGAATGCAAAAAAGAGATTGTCTTCATATTTACAGAATGCCGTCGTTGAAAACGCACTTTGAAGCTAAACACAGACATGGTTGCAAGTCAATATATGGACAGGCTGGACTGATGAAACCTGAGACGATTAAAGCATGAATATGATGTAAACGGCTTTTTCCATCATACAATATATTTTTAAATTACATGTCATTTAGCAACACAGGTCATCCAGTTTTTATTAATATGACATTCTAATATCAATCTAGATTACTGTAAAGTGCAACAAGTTTCTTATATTTGCTACGAAGTAATATTATAACTTTCAACACACTCTAATATATTTAGTATGATTGTTTTAACCATGTAAAACAGTACTGAAGTGTTCAAGTAAAAGTCCAGATAGATTTCTGCCTAAAAGTGATACTTCACTGAATGACCAATTTCACATGTATTTTGTGTATTTTAAAAATACTGCATTTGTATTCAGGTAAAAAAAAAAAAAAAAATTTTATTTTGTATTTTATTTTGATACATTTTAATTGAGATATATATGCATTTTTATTTTAAATACATTTTCATGTATTTCTGCCCATCTCTGGACTGGATGATAGAACTGGAAGTGCAAAATAGCTAAATCATTTCCAAGTTTTAGGACTCCTTATGTTGGCTGAAACAATGTTCAGAGTGACTGTGAGGAAGCTCAAATATAGAGAGTTTTGACTTTTCTGTCTACATATACATACATCATACTATATCATCCATCAGCCTTTGTAAAAAAACCTTTCCAGATGTGTAAGCTGGCAACGGCGAATGGCACGGTGGATGTTGTTCACGACAATGTTTTCTGGAAGTATTCCTGAGCCCATGTTGTGATTTCCATTACTGTAGCATTCCTGCATGTGATGCAGTGCCATGTAAGGGCCCGGAGATCACGGGCATCCAGTATGGTTTTCCGGCCTTGACCCTTACGCACAGAGATTGTTCCAGATTCTCTGAATCTTTGGATGATATTATGCACTGTAGATGATGATAACTTCAAACTCTTTGCAATTTTTCTCTGAGAAACTCCTTTCTGATATTACTCCACTATTTTTCGCCGGGGAATTGGTGGTCCTCTGCCCATCTTGACTTCTGAGAGACACTGCCACTCTGAGAGGCTCTTTTTATACCCAATCATGTTGCCAATTGACCTAATAAGTTGCAAATTGGTCCTCCAGCTGTTCCTTGTATGTACATTTAACTTTTCCGGCCTCTTATTGCTACCTGTCCCAATTTGTTTGGAATGTGTAGCTCTTATGAAATCCAAAATGAGCCAATATTTGGCATGACATTTCAAAATGTCTCACTTTCAACATTTGATATGTTATCTATATTGTATTGTGAATAAAATATAAGTTTATGAGATTTGTAAATTATTGCATTCCTTTTTTATTCACAATTTGTACAGTGTCCCAACTTTTTTGGAATCGGGTTTGTATATAGTAAATACTATAGTGTTTTTGAACCATATTGTAGTAAATTGTGGTATACTGTAATGTTACATGTGATAGTACTTAACACTTTGTTAATGGATGCTACAGCATGCTGTAGTTCCCTTTCGAAGGGAACTCAACTCTGCGTTGCCACGCTTTGGGGAACGTCACACGTGACTCTGTGTCTGAAAAACCAACTATCCAACAACTCCAATGCTCATTGGCCGGCGACAGCCTATGACGTCATAGGGGCGCGACCCGGAAGTATAAAAGCGCGCCCGCGGGAGCAGTCATTATCTTTTCGTCTTTCAGGGACTGCCTGTGTCTTGCCACTGTCCGTTTCTCTAATTCAAACTGTGAGTATCTCAAACTATGTTTGAGGGCAAAAGTTTTAGGAAGTGTGCGGATCCTTGTCCGAGGTTTCTGACCCCGGAGGATCCTCACACCCTATGTGTGTTATGTCTGGGAGAAGAGCACGCACGGTCGGCGTTTGAGAACACTGGCTGTGAGCTGTGTGAGCGTTTTCCCATGAGAACGCTCCGTTCCCGCCTGACGCTCTTCTCGAGGGGAGAGACGTCTGCACCTGTGCCCGGTGGATCTGGTCCTGCTCGTGCTGAGGCCGAGCGGCGGCTGCATTCATGGGGGTCACAGGTGGAGCTCGCCGCTAAGTTTGAGAGAGGTGTCACGGTCTCTCAACCTCAAGCGGCGGCTGGCGGGGATGAGCTTCTGGATGACGATGATGCCATCTCCTTGACATCATCGGATCCAGGAGCGAGTGCTCTTCTGGCTGAGAGCCCCCGAGAGCAGGAGATGGCTTTGGAAGAGGGAGAAGTGACTGAGGTTGCTTCTTTCCCTTCCAAGCCTCCCTGTCCAGCATATGTGGAATTATTGGAGGTTGTGGAACGCGCTGCAGGCAGGCTGCAGCTGCCGTGACAGCGCGTCAGGAAAGAGCCCGTTCGTGGCAGATTGGATGAACGGTTTCTATCCGACCACAACCCTATAATTCCTGCGAGCCTTCCATTCCTTCCCGACCTACATGTTGATGATTTCGCTGATGTGGAGGAATTGGGCCAGCATGGGTATGTGTCGATGCCCCCCATTGACGAGACGTTTGCCATCTCGTCACGGGTAGCGCGCCGACACTGAAAGCTCCGGTTCTGCCGTCTAAACCCCTTAAGATGACATCTCGTTTGAACGGCAGAGCATATGCTGCTGCGGGTCAGGCTGGTGCTACTTTGCACACAATGGCGGTTTTGCAAGCGTACTAGGCTGACCTGCTGAAGGACCTGGATCAGGGCCAGGGTTTGTCCCCTGATGCGGTGGCTGAGCTGCGCCAAACTACGGATTTGGCTCTCCGTGCCACTAAGCAAACGGCCGCCTCGATTGGAAGATCGATGGCGGCTATGGTGGCTACGGAGAGGCACCTTTGGTTGACCATGGCGGACATCGGGGAGAAAGAGAAGGGTTCTCTCCTCGATGCCCCGGTCTCACCATCTGAACTTTTCGGCGGTTCCGTTGAGACGGTCGTTGGAAAGTTTAGGGAGGCGAGGGCGCGCTCAGCAGCGTTTAAGAGTTTCATACCGCTCAGGTCCGATTCTGGGCCCAGACAACCGGGAGGCTCTGGTCCGCCTCGAGCCGAGGCTCAGAGGCAGGGTCAGAGATCCAGCGTCGCCGCTCGAGCACCTCCTCCACCTCGGAGTAGGTCTCAGAAGCGGCGGGATGCGAAGAAAAGGAGAGGTGATCTGAGGGAGGTGATCGATCGGCGGCGTGATCGATCGGCGGCGTGATCAACGCCGCTGATTGCTCTCCTCTCTGGGCGAGGGAGGATTTGGTACTTTGCTTCGCCCCTTTTCTTCGTCCTCCCGGGATATGTTTTTAATTTTAATCTGTGCACGTTCAGGATAACACCTTTGAACAGTCAGGTCGGTGGCCGGCCCATGATGAAACTTTTTCTGAAGGCCCGCCTTCTGGCTTGATGGTGATAAGGTTCGTAGGCTTATGGAACCGGGGATATCATTCTTCTACTAAGAAAGTACGTGGAAGGAATCTCTGGTCTTCGAGCCGTGGGAAGGTAAGACGAGGTCTGATTTAATCGCTTAAATGTTCGACCTTGTTTTTATTCCTGTATTGTTTCCTGAATGTGTAACAGTAATTATGTAATGGGGGTTTTTTGGGCAAAAAAACTGGAGTGTTGAGACTGACTGAGCGAGCCACAGAATGGCTGCTGTTCAGTTTTCTCTCTGTATGTTCTGCCGTTCAACTGTTGTCAGTATAGTTTGAGCTGGCGCTCATCACTTCAGTTTATGCGTTTGTGGCGTTCCTAACTGGCCGCCCAGCGCGATGGCTGTGATCTTTGCTGTATTTCTTATCTGAATTTCGAGGTAGAGATCAGGCTTATTATAGCGCCTGTTATTTTGAATAGGCCTGTATGTTTTTGGCCAGGCTAGAACTAAGTGTATGTATGGTGTATGTATAATTAATTCCCATATGTATTTTAGTTTTGGCCTTCTCCTGAGGGAGTGGCTGAATTTTTTGCCCAGATTATCCCATTGCTTATGTAGGTGCAACAATGAGTATAACAGCTAGGTTTTTAGACTGCTTTGTTAGAGACCTGATGCTGTTTCTCAGGTGGTAGGCCCTTATCTTTGCGTAGATAAGTTTATGCTATTAATGTTGCTAGGCCCCACTCTCTAGAACATTCATGCTGAGAGGAAAAAATATTTTCTTCCGAGCCACTTGATATTTTCAAGTTTGAGTTGACTATGCCAGCATTTTAGCTCTGTCCTCTAAGGCTTGGAACAGATTTGAGAATCTGTAGCAATGATTTTATTTATTTAATTTTAAAATTATTTTATTTTATTTATTTCTCTCTGTCAAATGGCGTGTATTTCAAAGTTTCCTTTGAGTTCTAGACGCTTGCCCTACATTTGGTATGTGAGCTTGATATGCTGCCACAGGTTGGCACCCGCTTATGATAGTAGGCCTTCTAAAAAGCAGCCTCTATGTAAGTGTTTGGTGAATCCTTTCCCCAGTGTTACTGAGTGCATTACCTGTTGGATTGCATACTCAGGGTAGCTAGATCACTTTTTGAGAAAAGTTAGTATCTGTCAGCTCCCTTTCAGTTATCTGTTTATCAGCTATATTGCATATAACGGTGATTGTAGGCTAGACTGTTCAGCCTCCTTCTAGTTAGCAATAGTTTTATACTGCTGTGTAATAGATTTCAGTCTGCTCACATACTGTTTTTTTTTTGGTTTTACACTGCTTCAGGCCCTGCAGCATGTTGTTTGAGGTAACAGGCTCAACTAGCCTCCCTTAAGCCATGCTGGTTGTGTATGGTTCCCTTTAGTCACAGAACTTAGGGTACTTTGCCTGTTTGGAAAGTGTAGCCTAGCACAGGTAGCAGTTAGCTTCCCATAGTTTATTGGGTTAGAGCTGGTTCCCTGTAGCTTGGTTCCCTGGAAATTCACGAACTGAAGCCACGTGTCATTGAATCGGCAGGCCCCTTCAGGCCTCCTTTTTAGTTTACGTGTTGGCACAGATTGTGTTTTTCTGTGCGGCTCTGGATGAGATGTCAGTAGTGAAACCTTACTGAGGTTTGGTTTAACCTATTGTTGCGATGATTCTAGTTGAGCTAAGAGCCACCTAGTGCTTAGGTTGGATCTTTGTGCTCCTGGAAACGGCCACGAGACTTACGCCATGTGTCCTGAAGGATGCTAAGCCTGCGGGCCACCTTTATTGGACATACTGGTGTTTGTTTTGGGTGTATTTCTCCCTGAGAACTAGTCATATACACTTTCGCTGGCCAGGGGCCCAAGTGGTAGATTCAACCCCCTCTTTTGCGGGTTGTTTACCTGGCTTGGGACCTAAACACTACCACGAGCTGATGCCACGTGTTTGTTGAGGTTATAGGCCTTCCAGGCCTTCCTTAATACGTGTTGGCGTACGCTGTACTCTTCTTGTTTAAAGAGTGTTTGAAAGGAACTGTATTGCACCAATTACTACTACGGTATCAACCGTCTCAGAGAGTCAATTACCACATCTGATGTCCAATGGCCATGAGAGAAATAAAGAGGAGGCAGTTGTACTAAATTGTACTAATTTACTTAAGATGTTGAAAATCAATAATCAAATACACTGTTTATATGTTTACCATCAAAGGAGATCACAAAATAACAAATAAATGTACATATTGTAATAGACATGAAAGTGTTAATGGGTTTTTGTTTATGTCACGTGATCTTGGTTGGGGTTCACAGGGTCACGTGTAAGAATGGGAATATAAGTCACCTGTTCACTGATTAATGTGGGGGAGAGGGGGTGAGCAGAGACAATGTATTTCTTTGTTGAACATAACTTTTGTACCATCCAGAAATACCAGTTTGTGCAATAAAAACAAAAGTCTATTAGAAGTACCTTTGCCTTACCGATATCATCTATGCGTCATCAATGCAGTCCCTGTTTTAGTCTCTCAGCGGCAAGAAAGGATATAGTAGCCGCTATAATATGTCAACAAAGAAACATTTTCAGCGGATGCGCCAAACGGATTAAGCCTACATGATCGCATCAAGGAGTAGGATTCTGCTCAACTAAAAGGAAAAGAATTCTACAGCCGCAAAACGACGCCAACGAAAATTGATCAGAAAAGCTCAGAGGAGAAGCATGCAAACAATCACCGCATAGGTAAGCCTGCTGGGCTTTGTACTAATCAGCTGTGTAGTTTTGGATTGCGCGCAGTTTGAATTGTGAACGTTGTTTATCTATTGGGGATGATCGCGCGGTTGTGCTGTTGTTTGTTGTTTGGCTTTAGTTGATTCTGTCCAGAGCTCTGGTGTTTAAAGTTTGTTTGGCGATCTGTTTGTTGAAAACAATGTTGCGATGTTTATGGAGTTGACTGCGTTTGATTTTGTGTCGCTGTGATGTTGTTGGAGAATTTGATGGCATATGCGAATATTGTGGACTTGTTTGAAAACAAGCAAATATGAGTGCTGATGATGTCATTGGCTTTGAAATGGATTGCGGTAAAAGAGAAACTAAACTCACTGCAAAGGCCTTGGCGAACAAAATTGAAAGCTTGCAAAAAGAACGAAAAACAAATGTAAATAAAATTAAAGGGCTGATACCAGAGATGAAAAGTTTGATGAAAAGAAAGGAAAATGCTGCTCAAGTGCAAATCATGTTTAAAACTCTTGTTCAGCTTTGTGAAGATGCCAATAAGTTGCATGACATGGTTATTCCTCTACTTCCTGAAGATGAACAGGAAAAACAAAGTGAATGGTTCTTGAGTATTATGAAATACAGTAACACATTTAAAGATGCGGTTCAACATTGGTTGAGTGAACCAGAGGGATCATTGGAGAATGTTATTTCTGTTCAGTCAGGTGCTGGTGCTATGCAGGAAGAAGTTCCTAATCCTCAAGTGCTAGTCCATGTCTCATCCATTGTTTCATCAGATAATTTACAAGATGAAATTAATCCAAGTGACAGTGTATCAAATGTGGGGAGTAGAACATCTAAAAATAACAGTTTATCTGTGGGAAAAAGATCTGTGGTATCATCTACTTCTTCTGTACGTCTTAAAGCAGAGGCTGAGTTGGCTGCGTTAATGGCACAACAAAAATTGTTGAAAGATAAACATGAACTGGAAGATCAAGAGGAACATTTGCGAAAAAGAAAAGAACAACTTAATTTGGAGGGAGAAATTGCAATTCAAATGGCCAAACTGAATGTTTTGAAATCTCAGAGTGTGTCAAGCACTAATTCTGACCGTTCAGGAGGTAGACCTTGCAATTTAGTAAGAGAACAAAAGAAAACACAAAGTATTAACGCCAGTGCGAAATCATTTGTTCCTCAAGTGTCTGCAGGAGAAAAAGAACTGATTCATGAACGTTTGAAATCAGGAGCAAGGCCTAAAGAGAAAAGTGTACAACAACGGATATTCTCACAGCCTCATCCTGTAGCACAACATCCATCTAGATGCAATCCAGTGGAACGGAGATCACAAGGAACTGCATTAAATTCACATGTTGAATCTAATGATGAAGAGCAAAATAACATGTTGGGCATAATGAGAAAGCAAAATGAAATCACAACGCTATTGTTAAAACAGCAATGTTTATCATCTTTGCCCAAAAGAGATCTGAACGTGTTTGACGGTGACCCATTACAGTACCATGCATTCATGAGAGCGTTCATAAACAGTGTTGAAAGTAAGACTGATAACTACAGTGATTGCTTGTACTACCTTGAACAATATACTGTTGGTCGTCCAAGGGATTTGATACAGAGTTGTCAGCAAATCGATCCTCAGAGGGGATACATCAAAGCTAAAACTTTGTTGCAGGAACATTTTGGCAATGAACAGAAAGTTGCTTCTGCTTATATGAATAAAGCTCTTTCATGGCCTCAAATTAAAGCTGAAGATGTGAATGCTTTACAGGAATACAGTCTTTTTCTTAGAGGCTGCGGTAATGTCATGGAGGAAGTGCAATATATGTCTGATTTGGACGTGCCTGCCAATATGATGACAATTATAAAGAAATTGCCCTACAGACTCAGGGATAAATGGAGAACAGTGGCTTGTGAACTACAAGAAAGACACAATCGAAGAGTTTCCTTCATTGATATTGTCCATTTTCTAGAACATCAAGTTAAAGTCATAACTGACCCAGTGTTTGGAAATATACAGGATGTTCCTGTAGCAACAAATAAAGATGTGAAAAGACCTAAATTACATTCTCGTCCTGGAATTAAAGGAACCAGCTTTGCTACCACTGTGGTCTCTGCAAGCAAAGAAAGTGAATTTGAAAATGCAGGAAAGAAAAAGGTTGGATTCGATAAGAAAGAATGTCTCTTCTGTAGAGGTGCGCACACATTGGGTATGTGTCCTCAGTTGGGAAAACAACACCACAAAGAGAAGATTGGCTTCTTGAAAGAAAGTGGAGTTTGTTTTGGCTGTTTGTGCATTGGGCACATCAGCAAAGAGTGCAGAAAACGTCTTTCTTGTGATGTTTGCGGCTTTAGACATCCAACTTTGCTGCATATCTTTCCCAAAGAAAAAGGAACGGATACAACTGAGAATAAATCAAAAATGGCAGTGGATGATGTTTTAGTATCTAGTGGTCTTACTGGGGCTGGTGATTATGATTGTAAACTCCCGATTGTTCCTGTACAGATCAAGGCCAATAAAGGCAGTAAAATTGTCACTACTTATGCCTTTTTGGATCAAGGGAGCACCGCTGTGTTTTGTACGGAGAGCCTAATGAGAAGACTCAATCTCACAGGAACCAAAGTGCGGATTCTTCTAAGAACTATGGGGCAAGAAAAGGTTGTGAGTAGTAATGTTATATCTGGAATGGAGGTAGCTGGCTTGAATGGAAATGACTTTTGTGAGTTACATCGAGTTTATACACAGGAAAGTATGCCTGTTCATCAGGGAAATATACCTCAAGAAAGGGATCTTCAAAGATGGCCCCATTTAAAGAGAGTTCATTTGCCTGAGATTAAGGCAGGGATTGAGCTGCTGATAGGGACAAATGTTCCTAAAGCATTGGAACCATTGGAGGTTATCCGCAGCAGGAATGATGGACCCTATGCAATCAGGACAATGTTGGGATGGACTGTGAATGGACCACTCTTTGGAGACAGTGAGAACACAATGGATGGTACTCGGCTAGATGTCACAGTCAATAGGATTTCAGTTGTGAATTTGGAAGACATGTGGCAACAGCAGTTTAAAATGGACTTCCCAGAATGTAGTCAAGATGAACAAATTGGTTATTCCAAAGAAGATCAAAAATTCTTGGAACTGGTGACAAATTCTGCTAAACTTGTTGATGGGCATTATGAGATTGGCTTACCTCTGAAAAAGAGAGTTTACATGCCAGACAACCGGAAAATCGTGGAGCAACGTGCTTTGCATCTGAAGAGAAGACTTCAAAAAGATTCGTTGTTTCTTGCTGACTATAAAACCTTCATGAAGGATATGATCTCCAAAGGTTATGCAGAGCAAGTGCCTGTAGAGGATATGACGCGTAATGATGGAAAGATCTGGTACATCCCACATCACGGTGTCTACCATCCCACAAAGAAGAAAATTCGTGTGGTATTTGATTGTGGAGCAAGTTTTCAGCAAACATCACTTAATGCTCAACTCCTGCAAGGACCAGACCTTACCAGCTCACTCATTGGAGTGGTGACAAGATTCAGAAAGGAACCAGTGGTAATCATGGCAGATGTGGAATCAATGTTCCATCAAGTAAGAGTACCAACAGATGATGTTGATTTGTTAAGGTTTCTTTGGTGGCCAGATGGGGACTTGAGTCAAGATTTAGTTGACTTTAGGATGCGGGTACACCTGTTTGGAGCAACATCATCTCCAAGCTGCGCAAACTTTGCTCTTAGGAAATGTGCTCAAGATCATAAGGAGCAGTTCAACAGGGAAACTGTAGATAAAATCCTACATTCCTTTTACGTTGATGATTGTTTGGTTTCAGTGGCTTCAATTGAACAAGCAATAACATTGTGTAAGGAGCTTGTAGCTATATGTGCCAAAGGTGGATTTAAACTCACAAAATGGATGAGTAACAGATCTCAAGTTCTGGATGTAGTACCTCTGGACCAAAGAGCAACGTTGGTGACAAACTTGAGCATGGATCGGGATTCTCCATCAGTTGAGAGAGTGTTGGGAGTGCAGTGGTGCATACAATCTGACGTATTCAAGTTCAAGATTGTAATCAGAGATAGACCTCTGACAAGAAGAGGAATCCTATCCATGATAAGTTCCATCTATGATCCATTGGGAATTGTAAGTCCTGTTGTGTTGTCTGCAAAAAAGATCTTGCAAGATATTTGCAAAGGAGCCAGGGATGGGATGATGTCTTGCCTGAATTGGTTGTTCAAAAATGGACCAGATGGTTGCAAGAACTTCACCATCTGGAAAGCTTTGAGCTTACAAGATGTTTAAAACCTCCAGACTTTGGTGACATCTCTACTGCACAGTTGCATCATTTTTCAGATGCGTGCAAGGATGGATATGGAACCGTGACATACTTAGTGTTACAAAATAGGCATTCTCAAGTACATTGTGCTTTTATCATGGGAAAATCAAGAGTAGCCCCAATGAAATCTGTTACCATCCCTCGTATGGAGCTCATTGCTGCTACAATGGCAAGCCGTATGGATGTGTTATGGAAGAAAGAACTGCATCTGCCACTTCAAGACTCCATCTTTTGGACAGATAGTGCTTCTGTTCTCAAATATATCAAGAATGAGACCTCACGATTTCGAATATTTGTAGCCAATCGGGTGACAGAAATCCTTAAGGCCTCACAAGCTATACAGTGGAGATATGTAGATACAGCAAGCAATCCAGCTGATGTTGCTTCCAGAGGATCAACTGTCAACGTGTTTCTAAAAACAAATCATGGGCATCAGGTCCAGCCTTTCTTCTTCGTCCTGACAGTGAGTGGCCTGTTAATCTCAATGAACTTGAAAAGTTTGAAGTGGATGACCCTGAGGTCAAGAAAGGCATTGAGATTAATTCTGTGCAGCTCAAAGAGGAGGATGATGTACTTTCAGGTTTTATCAATCACTATTCTTCTTGGTTCCACTAAATAAAGCAGTGGCTTGGATTTTGAGATTTAAGAATCTGCTTTTGTCTTTGAGTCAGAAGAGGAAACAACTGAGACTTGCCTTTGCTGATTCTGATTTGAATGGACAGCAACAAAGTTCTGTGGAAAAAGAGATGGAGATTTTCAAAGGTCAACTTGAGCGATCTCACCTCTCAACAGAAGAACTAGAGACTGCTGAATTGAATATTATTAAACTCTCACAAGAAAAGATGTTTCCTGATGAGCTTGCTAGCCTGAAAAGAGGTGAAAGTGTAAAGAAAAGTAGCCACATTCATGGACTTTGTCCTGTTCTTGAAGATGTTTTGAGGGTTGGTGGACGATTAAGTAGGGCATCAATGCCTGAAGAATCCAAACATCCAGTTATTTTGGCCAAGAATTCTCACATCTCAGACATCATCCTGAGAAACATACACCAAGAGGTAGGACATGGTGGTCGTAATTATATATTATCTAAATTACGACAGAAATATTGGATTACTGGTGTAAGTACAGCAATAAGAAGAGTACTGTCCAAGTGCATCATCTGTCGAAAACTGAATTCACTTCCAGGATGCCAACAGATGGCGGATTTACCATCAGAAAGAGTCACTCCGAATGAACCTCCTTTTACCCGGGTTGGGGTAGATTATTTTGGACCTTTTGAGGTAAAGAGCAGAAGAAGCATTGTGAAAAGGTATGGAGTAATTTTCACCTGTTTAGCCATACGAGCCATACATATTGAAGTGGCACCTTCCTTGGACACAGATTCTTTCATAAATGCACTCCGCCGTTTCACTGCAAGACGTGGACAAGTCAAGGAGCTTCGTTCTGATAATGGAAAGAACTTTGTTGGAGCAGAACGTGAACTAAGAGTTGCCATAAAGGAATGGAATCAGTGTAAAATCAATGATGTCCTCCTTCAGAAAGGAATTAAATGGATGTTTAACCCCCCAACTGGATCACATTATGGAGGGGCATGGGAGAGGTTAATCAGATCTGTGCGGAAAGTGCTGAATTCTACCTTAAAGTTGCAGAATCTGGATGAAGAAGGGCTACACACCGTTCTTTGCGAAGTGGAAGCTATCCTTAATGGCCGTCCAATCACCAAGGCATCCACAGACCCAAGTGACTTAGAAGTATTAACACCTAACCATTTGTTGCTTCTGAAAACTTCACCTTCGTTACCACCTGGAGAATTCAAAAAGGATGATGTTTATGCTCGGAAACGATGGAAACAGGTCCAGTACATGTCAGATTTGTTCTGGAAGAGATGGGTTCAAGAGTACCTACCGCAGCTTCAAGAACGTCAGAAATGGTCAAGAGTCAAACGCAATTTTAAAATAGGAGACATAGTGCTTATAGTGGATAACACGGCACCTCGAAACTCTTGGATTATGGGACGCATAGTACAAACCTTTCCAGACAGAAGAGGATTTGTGCGTCATGTGCAAGTTAAAACAAAAAGCAGCTGTCTGGACAGACCCATAACCAAGGTCTGTCTTCTACTAGAAGCAGAAGATGGATGACTTGTTGACATTTTCTTTGACTTTGACATTGACCTATGAACTTGACAGAGAAAATGGAAAGAATACTTTAATGAACACTATTTTTGCATCACTTTTCAAGATTTTTTGCCTTTTTTGGAAGAAGAAATGGACATTTATATGATGTTACTGAAGTATTAATTTGATAAATTCATGTCTCTAATTAATAATAATGTAATTATAATTTGATAATAATTAGGGGCTGGAATGTAATAGACATGAAAGTGTTAATGGGTTTTTGTTTATGTCACGTGATCTTGGTTGGGGTTCACAGGGTCACGTGTAAGAATGGGAATATAAGTCACCTGTTCACTGATTAATGGGAGGGAGAGGGGGTGAGCAGGGACAATGTATTTCTTTGTTGAACATAACTTTTGTACCATCCAGAAATACCAGTTTGTGCAATAAAAACAAAAGTCTATTAGAAGTACCTTTGCCTTACCGATATCATCTATGCGTCATCAATGCAGTCCCTGTTTTAGTCTCTCAGCGGCAAGAAAGGATATAGTAGCCGCTATACATATAAAGAGCGTAGGCCTACGCAAAATAATAAACAAACAAACTGAATTATTGTAACAGATTTGAAGATCAAGGATACAGATGGAGGCTGGTCTCACAAATATGTAGTGAAAACAATGAGTGCAACAGTCTGTGTTGGTCACCACAGTTCTTTAGGACGTTCAGATGTCAGGATAGCGATGTGAAGCTGGTCGTTTAGCTGCAGTCTCAGGTCCCCCGAAGCACGATGAATCTTCGGCAATGAAGCATGCAAAGTCTATGATGCGTGTTATTGATTTATCCCGTTGCTGTATATGACTCTAAAATGTGGTTCTATAATAAGCAAATAAACTTAATCAGTAACAGAAAACTGCATAAATGTGCAATGACGTTAACAGCACAACATAAATTGCTGCGTCATTGTATCTGTATAATGGCCGATCATTCTTGCCATCATAAAAACGCTATACTTCACATAATCGAGGAAACACACACTCATTTTACATAAATCATAATCTAGCAGCGGTATATCAAGTTAAACAGTGAATAAATGTCATAATAATAATATAATGAACACTCAAAACGAAACTCACGGTCTTCAATGACGCACATTCCAGAATCGTCATGAAGGAAACTTCAACGAGAAGTCTGGGACAATATAATCATCATCTGCTGCCATTCGAGATCACAAATATTCTTCCTGCAGTTCACAAAGTGAAATCGCTACAGAAAGAGATCTTAACTAGCATTAATTTGCTGATTTACAGGGAAGACTGCAGGACCTATGCTTTCACTCTGCCGTTCGCGCATTGAAACTGATCCGCTCTCACGCAATCGTCAAACAAGCCACGCCCTTTAAATTCAATTCAGTGACCAACATAATAGCTGTATAGCCCTTAGAATAAAAGAACACAAACTGAACATGGGCTTTTTTACAGCCGCCCCCAAATTTGGTGGACAAATTTGCCTGTAGTAAATCTACTTCTGTGTGTCATCTGTGTCTTGCGGTAAAGCAGGTAATCTAATCAATCTAGCAACTGGTCGAGTGTAAGTATGATCCTTCACTTTAACGACAGCTGTTCTGACTCTACCATCAGAGCTAGGAAGGATGGATGAAACAGTACCCACTCGCCAGAGTGCTCTCGGTAACTGCTCATCAACTATAAGGACTACAGTTCCAACTGTAATGTTCTCTCTCTCTCTGTTCCATTTCTGACGGGCCTGTAATGTAGGCAGAAAGTCATGTATGAAATGCTTCCAGAAGTGATCACTGAGAATCTGACTGTGTCTCCACCTTTTTCGACTGAGCAGATCAGACTCAGGATAAACTATCTGAGGTAGTGAGGAGTCAGGCCGCCCCATAAGCAATGAGTTTGGAGTTACAGGATCTGGATCAGCCACATCACCAGAGACATAACCCAAAGGTCTTGAATTTAAGATGCCCTCAACCTCTATTAAGACCGTCCTCAAAACCTCTTCAGTGACAATCTGGGCACCCAGTGTTGTCCGTAGGCCTGTCTTCACAGACCTCACCTCTCTTTCCCATGACCCCCCGAAGTGAGGTGCGCTGGGAGGATTAAAGCGGAACCTGATCTGTTCCTTAGCCAGCTGGTCTCTGAGGGTGGGTTGCATCTGAATGAAAGCTTCTTCCATTTCTCTACTCCCTCCTCTGAAATTGGTTCCCTGATCAGACAGAAGCTCGTAGGGCTTTCCTCTACGTGAGATGAAGCGTCTGAGGGACAACAAGAATGAATCAGCATCCATATGGTCCAGAAGATCAAGATGGACCGCTCGAGTGGTGAGGCACTTATAGAGAATACCCCACCTTTTCTCTGTGCGGCGGCCCACTTTTATTGTAAAGGGACCAAAACAATCGACCCCAGTGGAGAAAAAAGGAGGTTTGAATAACCTAAGGCTGGAAGGTGGAATGTCTGACATTCTTGGAATTTCTGGTCGGCCTCTCCACTTTTGGCACTCAGGGCAGTAGCGCTGATGTTTCTTCACTGCTTCTCTCCCCCGTAAAATCCAGAACTTTCGCCGTAGCTCAGCATACACCCTTCCAGGTCCTGGATGACATAATTGGGTGTCATAGTGCTTAATAAGGAGCTTCACAACTGGATGAGTCGGAGATAAGATCACAGGATGTAAAACATCTTTGGTCAGACTGTCACATCTTCTAAGTCTGCCTCCCACTCTGATCAGGTTGGAATCTTTGTCATGCTCAGGTGCAAGTCCTGTGAGCCGACTGCTGGTGGGGAGAGTCTTTCCTTCCTTGAGTAATGTAAACTCTTCAGGGAAATCTTGCATTTGGCAATGCCGCAGAAGAGTCAATTCTGCATCATGGTAATCATCTGCGTCTGCAGGTTCTCTACTGCCAGCCGCCCCATGTAGGGACTGCATTGTAGCTTCTAGCAGCTCTTGATAGCTACTAAATTGATGGACGTCTGGAATGACAGGTGCTGCAGTCTCATGAAGTAACCCACAGAATACGGGTTTCTTGAGCTCTTGAATATCATCAGGGGTTTGACATTCAGGTGCCTTCGGCCAGTTGCACTTGGATTGTGTCAAGAAGGCTGGACCCTGCCTCCAGCGAGTTTCTTGAGCCAATTGATTCAGTGCCAAACCTCGTGTGATGTCATCGGCAGGATTATTAGATGAATCAACATAGCGCCAGGATTTTGGGTCAGACAGTTCTTGTATTTCAGTGACTCTGACTCCCACAAATACTTTGTACCTGCAAGAATCAGATTGCAGCCATGCAAGGACCGTGGTAGAATCAGTCCAAAACACAAAGTCGCGGATGTCTAAAGTCAGCTCTTTCTTTAATACAGCACCCAGCTGCGCACCGGTCAATGCAGCACAGAGTTCTAAGCGTGAGATGGAGAGCTGCTTTTTTGGAGCGACTCTAGATCTTGCAGCCAAGAAAGCTACCTGAATATTGTCTTGATCATCCTCAGTACTCATGTATGCTACAGAGCCATAGGCTCTCTCAGAAGCGTCACAGAATACATGAACGCTGCGATTCTTGATTGCATGCTGGAGCTGTAGCATCTTGGCTGAGAGATCTGGGACAACTGAGAGAGTTCACTCTCCCACTGCTGCCAAGCAGCAAGTAAATCAGCAGGGAGGCAAGGATCGTCCCAGCCGCGTTTCTTGTCCCAGAGCAGCTGCACAATGATCTTGGCCCTTGTAGTGAAAGGAATCAAATACCCAAGGGGATCATATTGCTTTGCAAGGGTGCGGTAGATCTTGCGCATGGTGGTTTCACCTTCCTCCTTCTGATATGGTTTGTATGCCAAAGTATCAGATTTACAATGCCAGATCAGTCCGAGGGTACGTTCCTGAGGATTGGCTGTTTCGTGACTAAGCCAGATCTCACTGCTCTGTGATTTCAGCTCAGAAGGAAAGTGGCGAATGACCGTAGGAACATTACTGGCCCATTGTCGCAACTCGAATCCACCCTCCATTAGATGGTGCTGTAGTCTGTATACTAATTTCTCAGCTTGTGCTTCATCTGGGACACTTTTTAGACAGTTGTCTACGTAGAAACTGCATTCAACAGATTGACGCACATCATCTGTGGGCTCAAGGTAGCTCCCGACATGGGACTGAAGAGCAAATGTAGCGCAACAGGGGCTACAGGTGGTTCCAAAGGGCAATACTTCCCACTGATAGACTGTTGGTGGCTCAGCAGTATTGCCATTACGCCACAGAAATCTGAGGAAAGGCTTGTCTTCATCAAGGAGACGGACTTGATGAAACATACCTCTCACGTCGCTGCAGACAGCTACAGGGTGCTCCCTGAAGCGGAGGAGAACTCCTAACAAGCTTGCCCCAAGAGTAGGCCCAGGTAAGAGGTGCTCATTTAGAGACTGGCCTTGGAACTCAAAGGAGCAATTGAATACGATACGGTCCTTACCATTATGATGGACCATATGGTGTGGTATGAACCATGAATGAGGACTTAATGCACACTCCTGAGATGATAATGGGGTGACGTAGCCTGCCTGCAGCAACTTCTGAATTTCAGCATTGTAAGTGGCTTTCATTTGTGGCTCTCTGGTCGTCTCTAGTCGTCTCTCCGTACTACATAGAAGAGCCATGACAGCTTCCTTCGGCGCATTCAATGGGGGAAGTGACTGTTTCCAAAGTAATGGTGTAGCGTATCGATTTACTCCATCCACATTAATTCTGATGGTCTTCTCTTCCAGAATGCGGAGGGCTTCTGCATCTTGTCGTGAGCGTGTAACTACCTTGTCAGACCGATAAGGCAGAATGTCGAGTTTCCACAGCCTTTCAACCTGGTTAAAGAGTTCAGAATCTGATGTCACACAAGAAACAAAGAGACACTCTTGCGGCTGAAGACGAGGACGAAGGAACCTTGATGGACCTTGCAACGTCCACCCAAGCCTCGTATGCACAGCTGCTGGTCCGCCTCTAGGTCCCAATCTCACTGGCTCCACTGGCGTGATCAAATGTGGATAGTCTGATCCAATAAGCACTAATGGTTGGGCTTGATTGATGTCGTCCAAGGGCAGGTCTCTAAGATAGCGGTACTTTCGCTGCAGATCAGTAATGGGATAAGTATGTTGGACAAGACCCAGCTCTTTAGTAGTAAAGGCTCCATGAATGGGGAATGATTTGTCAGGTTGTGAGGCTGGAGCTATAGAGAAGGACACCGAACTTCCACGGATGGTGTGAACCTCATGCCTCACAGTACGAAGTGCTAAGTCTTCAACGGTACCTTGAAGGCCTAAACGTTGAGCGGCCTCATGAAGCAGAATTGTTCGTTCTGATCGTCATCCAGTACCGCAAAAGTCTCTAGCGACTTGTCACCATTCTGAATCACAAACCGACTCAGCTTAAGTAACACTTGCTTTCCGCTTGTGGGGCGGTCAAGATACAAGGTCTGGGAAGTGGAACTTAGGGGGCCTGCGCTCCCTTCTGATTCTTTGATGTTGCCCTTCCTGCTGGACTCAGAACTGGTATTAACATCATGAAGAACCTCAAGATGTCTCCTATCGCATTTCTTACACTTCGCTTTCAAAGTACACTTTGAGGTCTGATGACTTCGGCCACATCTCCAGCATCTATTGCCCATCTTGATCCAATTCTCGACCTGCTCCTTGTTCAAGAGCTTAAAGTTGGAGCACTGATTCATGTAATGCTGGATTGTATCTCAGAATGGACAATACCTTTTGGGCTTTTCCTGAAACTTTTCAGAGGATGCTGTCCCTGTCTTTGGATTCTCAGTTGGCACTTGCTTCTGTTCTCCCCCATGCAGAACAGTGGTTAGCTTTCGAGGCGTGAATCCAGGCTTCTTATCTTTGCGGAAACTATGCTTCTCATGATCAGGGTATGTACTGTACTGGGTTCCCTCCACTTGCACACGAACCTCATATTCAAGCCAATCTGCCAAATCAAGTAAAGTAGGAATGGGAGTATGAAGAGGGTTAACAAATCTCTTAAAGTTGGCTCTTAGGTCATAAGGTAACTTAGCTAAGAGGCGAGATACATGAGAACCACACTTCAGCTCAGTCCAGCCTGGGCTACCCAACTGATTCAACATTCCGACTAAGGCCCGAACACGAAGAGCGAATCCCTTGAAAGCTTTGACATCACCACTTTTGATGTTGGGCCCGTCCATCAAGCTGGAGATCCGCTGCAATGCCAGCTGATGTGGTTGCCCATACATGTCGGTAAGAGCTTGCATAGTGTCACTGAAAGGAGAGCGGCTGTGACTGTAAGAATCTGCAACAAGTAAAGCATCTTCCAACTTTAAATGATCCATGAGTATCTGAAACTTGAAAGATTCAGAAGCATCATTGGGTAGAACATTGTCTAAAGCGAGCTTAAGTCTGGCGAACTGACTTGTATCATGATGGAAATCTGGGATTGTGGGTGTAGGCCCACGATATTGCACTGGCATTGGTTGCCAAGGACGGTTAAGATCTTGATCCAAAAATGAGCATGAACGATTAAAGGGAAACAGCCGTTCATTGCCACGATAGTGGTCAGTTCTCCAGTCCCGTTGAAGATAAGGACTCGAATGATCAGGTAAGGCAGTTCTCTGTGAAGGGTGCATTCTGTCCTCAAAGCATGGATCATGAATATTCCTAATGGGCCGATACTCTGAATGTGAATGAGAAGTATGTGCCTCTGCAGGAGATTGACTGAAATCTCGAGGTGGGTAGAATGATGGATTGCGTTGCAACGACATGGCACACTCTGACTGGCGATAAGGAGAAGCAGACTGACGATGCTGCAAACCATGGACATTAGCACTATGGCCAGTAACATGTTGTGGTGAGACATTCTCAGTATTTGGAGGTTCGGTATACTGTGGTGTTGATTGGCCTGAATTTAATTGGCTACCACTCAGCCTGCCTACTCTCATTAGATGATTAGTAAGATCTTCGATAAGATCTTGATGGCTATCATGACGTGCTTGCAGGGATTCATCCCTAGGGGGCACTAAAGGAACATGTTCAGATTGACTAGGATTTTTATCTTCCTGCTGTGAGACCAAGACGCTAGTAGCCACTGGTGTAGAAGAAACTCCTTCCTCTGCACTAAGAGAACACTGCGAAGGTGAGGAAACCTGTGGCTGAGCTAAGACAGGAGAACTAGCGATTATATCTGAAATGCGTTGCATATCTTTCCGCAGTTGCTTGCTTTCCTCTCTCATTTCACGAATACAAGAGAGAACATCAGCATTCGTCACAGCATCAACCTGCTCATCTGCAAATGTCAGTTGCCTCTGAGGATAATTAACCTCATACTCCTGAAGATACAACGGTTGTCTAGTAATTCTGCGTGGCCTGACCACCTCGTCCTCTACTATTTTCTCTCTAGGTCTAGACATCATTGCTGAGACAGTTATAATATCCGGCTCGAAGGACCATTAAATGTTTGAAAGGAACTGTATTGCACCAATTACTACTACGGTATCAACCGTCTCAGAGAGTCAATTACCACATCTGATGTCCAATGGCCATGAGAGAAATAAAGAGGAGGCAGTTGTACTAAATTGTACTAATTTACTTAAGATGTTGAAAATCAATAATCAAATACACTGTTTATATGTTTACCATCAAAGGAGATCACAAAATAACAAATAAATGTACATATAAAGAGCGTAGGCCTACGCAAAATAATAAACAAACAAACTGAATTATTGTAACAGATTTGAAGATCAAGGATACAGATGGAGGCTGGTCTCACAAATATGTAGTGAAAACAATGAGTGCAACAGTCTGTGTTGGTCACCACAGTTCTTTAGGACGTTCAGATGTCAGGATAGCGATGTGAAGCTGGTCGTTTAGCTGCAGTCTCAGGTCCCCCGAAGCACGATGAATCTTCGGCAATGAAGCATGCAAAGTCTATGATGCGTGTTATTGATTTATCCCGTTGCTGTATATGACTCTAAAATGTGGTTCTATAATAAGCAAATAAACTTAATCAGTAACAGAAAACTGCATAAATGTGCGATGACGTTAACAGCACAACATAAATTGCTGCGTCATTGTATCTGTATAATGGCCGATCATTCTTGCCATCATAAAAACGCTATACTTCACATAATCGAGGAAACACACACTCATTTTACATAAATCATAATCTAGCAGCGGTATATCAAGTTAAACAGTGAATAAATGTCATAATAATAATATAATGAACACTCAAAACGAAACTCACGGTCTTCAATGACGCACATTCCAGAATCGTCATGAAGGAAACTTCAACGAGAAGTCTGGGACAATATAATCATCATCTGCTGCCATTCGAGATCACAAATATTCTTCCTGCAGTTCACAAAGTGAAATCGCTACAGACAGAGATCTTAACTAGCATTAATTTGCTGATTTACAGGGAAGACTGCAGGACCTATGCTTTCACTCTGCCGTTCGCGCATTGAAACTGATCTGCTCTCGCGCAATCGTCAAACAAGCCATGCCCTTTAAATTCAATTCAGTGACCAACATAATAGCTGTATAGCCCTTAGAATAAAAGAACACAAACTGAACATGGGCTTTTTTACAAAGAGTAAAAAGTGTTTTTTACTGAGTACACTGCTTGTCGGTTTGTGTTGGGTGGATTATTTAGGAGCACTGTGCAGCTTTCCCACGGCTGCCATGGAAGTTATCTGTCTCTGTACGTTAGACAGGTTTTCAGAAAGGCGTTTTACTAAAACGGGTCGTTTCTGGAGTATACTTCTGTTGTCATGTTGTAAGTCCCTCCCGGGCCTCCATGATTATGTGCTCTTGGCATAGTCTACCTGTTAGGTGAGCTCTTCGCTTCCCCCTTGGGGTTGAGTTTGGTAATAGTGCTTAGCTCCCTAAGCTGCTTATGATGGTTAGGCCTTCATCAGGCCCCATCTTTAGAATCAGCCCTAGGCTGGTTTGTGCTCCCCTTTTGCAGGGTTTTCAGCGCACAGCCTCCTCAGTGCGTTAATTAAGCACTGGGTAGATCCTAGGTGAGCGGATTATCTCCCCTCGATATGAGGGTTCATAGCATTCTGCTGAGTTCTGCTCTCCAGGATGCCCGTCTCTACGCGTGGGTCTGAGCTGGTTTCTGCCTTTTTGCAGTCACTCTTACCTATTTTCTTCTTCAAGAATGCATTCTAGAGGCTCTGTATTCAGACAGGGTTGGCCTGGGCTGAGTCTGTTCCCATATAAGACCAGGCCGGCCTCCCTGGTGGCAATGAGGGTGACCCCGTTCCCCTCAAGAGTGGCTGGCCGAGGTTCCCTTTGGTTCCTTGGCCACATTCCCTTAAAGGGACCACTTTTTCCTTCGGGAAAGTGGGTCCCGGATGCCTTAGCGATTTCTTTAGGCTCTATTTTTTGAGAGAAAAAGGTAGTAGCCTTTTGGAAGTTCAGCTTGGGCTGTTGGCCAAAGGGAATGCTGTCACTGACAGCCTAGTGTGACCCGAGGGGGAGTTGCTGGGCAGTTTGAGAACTGCCTTGAGGTCTTTGCCTCAGCCATACTTTTTTGGCAGGCACTCTCCTTAAGCATGGCGGCGTTGGTATATCGTTCCCCAAAGCGTGGCAACGCAGAGTTGAGTTCCCTTCGAAAGGGAACGTCTCAGGTTACGTATGTAACCATGGTTCCCTGAGACAGGGAACAAGACTCTGCGTTCCTTTGCCATGCTTCAGGCGGCCTGCTGGGCAGTCCCTTCAAGACGATGGATAATGACTGCTCCCGCGGGCGCGCTTTTATACTTCCGGGTCGCGCCCCTATGACGTCATATGCTGTCGCCGGCCAATGAGCATTGGAGTTGTTGGATAGTTGGTTTTTCAGACACCGAGTCACGTGTGACATTCCCCAAAGCGTGGCAACGCAGAGTCTCGTTCCCTGTCTCAGGGAACCATGGTTACATACGTAACCTGAGACGTTTTAACTATAGTGAACTGATAAACTGTAATAAATACTGTAGTAAACTTTAGTTTTTACTACAGTAATCTGCAGTGTATTGTAGTATAATATAGTT
Organism: Chanodichthys erythropterus; assembly: GCF_024489055.1. Taxonomy (NCBI): domain Eukaryota; kingdom Metazoa; phylum Chordata; class Actinopteri; order Cypriniformes; family Xenocyprididae; genus Chanodichthys; species Chanodichthys erythropterus. Next base: position 18,182,349 of record NC_090232.1, read on the forward strand.
GTAGAAAACTTAATACAGTACTGGGTAAAGTCATTTGTTTTAAATTACTATAGTTGTTATATTACCACAGCAACTATAGAATTACCACAACAAATTAATTCAAGTACTTTACTAAATTATGGTTCAAAAACACTGTAGCATTTACTATAAATTACTATAGTATTTTGTCATGTTCATAAATAGCATATCTGCTTATCAATCTGTCATCCCTTAACATCAGGGTTGCCAACTTTGGGACTTTGGCTGGAGTGAGACTTTGTAAAAAATTCTGTTTGCGCGTGTGCGGAGAAAATGTTTGGTAACCCTAATTTTAAAAATCAATGTCAGTCTATGTTTTAGTATCATTGGGGTGAAATAATTTATTTTATTTTTTTGTCAGTTTTGTTACCTGACAGGGGCGGAGCCAGACATTGTAAACATTAGGGGCTTATTCCAAATCTATAGTTGTCCAAAGACATTTCAATTTTATATTAATAGCTTTAATGACACGAAAGGAGCTTTTGTTGTCGTATGAAAATGTACATTATTTGACACTGTAATTTGTAAAAGTTTGTTGGATGTACCTCCGCTAGGGGGGTCCGGGGGCAAATTTTGTACATTTTAAGGTTAAATGCATCAATCTGGTGCACTCTGGAAACTCAAAATTAAGAGCTTCAACCCATGTACAGTGTGCAAATTGAACAAAGAAACAGCATTGACTTGTACCTGGACATTAAAAAGGGTTTAAACATTTTTTTTTTTTTTTTTACAATACTTTTGTACTCATTTCTTTTTAAAAGATATCCTTGAGCTTTTATTTTGATCACCAGCTGATCGCGTGCACAAATGCACGCTCTTCTCTTTATAACACGCAGCACAGACAGACTGTATATATACTTAATCGCTGTCTTTTGCTGTTTTATAAAGGCACAACGCCATATCACAGTTTCGATTTTAGTTCGTTGGCAAAGTATGTTTTAAATTTTCAGTTCATTATGAAACGGTGGCGGCAGCAGAGGGTCATTAATGGAAAACACTGAATGAATGTATAGCTGATAAATGTGCTAAAGTTGTCATATCGGTTGTTATATAACAAAACGTATATAACGTACTCGGTTACTTACGTAACCTCGGTTCCCTGAGAGATAAGGGAACGAGTATTGCGTTGCAAACGCTATGAGAAAACTCCTTTTCTCGAGAAAATAACGGCCATGGTGTGTAAAGCAGAAGCAGCCTGGCCAGCGGCGGAGTGTGCACGATCCGGGAGTGCTAAAGACGTTCTGTGCTTGACGCTTTGGCCGCTCTGTATATTGAGTGCGCGCGCGCGCGGCCGGGGATCTCTCTCACTTCTCACCTATGCTTCTCACACGCAACTGACGTATCAGGTGCAAGGTTTTCAGCCAATCAACGATCAGAGAATACTGCAGTGAGAACGTTGTAGGGAGATGTAACAGCTGTGGGCCTTAAACTCCTCTCCTGTCATTAATACGCTGTGGTCTAGTCATCAACAGAATGTAACGGATTGAGAGGGGAGAAGAATGGATTTTGGCGTGACATTTCTTGCGTGTGCGTGAGAGCGTGAGATTGATGCTGAAAGCGTGAGTGTCACGCCAGATGCGTGAGAGTTGGCAACCCTGCTTAACATACAATATGCAATACAATAAATACAAAAGGCGGGAAAAATCATTCTTTATCATTTACCAGTCACATTTTTAATTGAGACAAGATGATTTCCCTTAATGACAAAAAAAGCAGAACTACCTTAATGCTGGGATGAGTGGAAGCATGCATTTCCTTGACTTTCTTCGTGTTGTATTTGTAGCTTGTTGTTGCAATCCTTGTGAGGTATGCAAGATGTTCATTGGTGAGACGGTTTCTCATAGTGTTTGTTTAATTATAGTGTTCATGGTTGAGACTATGTAGACTATTTTAAGTCGTTAAGTGAGCAGGATATTTTAAAATGTAGCGCATGGATTCGGCAGGCATGTATTCATGATACTAATCGAGCAGCCGGTCTCTCGGAGGGTGTGAGGACTGGAGTCCTCCCTAGCTCTACAGCGCCCCACAAATTTCCAACGTAAATCTGTGGTGAAAAATGGAACTGCAGCGCGCTCTCATAGAGAGCCATTGGGTGCTTCTCAATTCTTATTTGTGCATCCTCGTTTCCTTTCCTTGCTTCCTTTCCTCGCGTCTTAGCTCCACCCCTCCAGGATGCGAGGGAAGGACGCAAGGAAAAGACGAGAGGACGGAGGAATTGAATCAAGTGAAATGATAAATCCTCGCTCCCTTTAGTGTCACTTCAAAGCGTCATCAGCTGCGCTCAAGGGATCTACCCACATGTTGTTAAAGTTTGGTTATTTAAAAAATATAATAAATATTAATAAAGCAAGATGCCTAGTTGAAATATATGAGATATAAAGTTTATTTAATCTGTGAAAGTAAAGCATACATTTAAATTATTGTGACAGATAAGAAGGGGGAGGAGAATTTATGCGTGCGTCACGTTTCTCAATGAGAAAGACTTCCGCAAAGAATGCACCTGTGTATCCTCGCTCATAACTCCTCAGGAAGCCTCCTCACTCCTCGTTCCTCGCCTCCTCGCGGTGCGATTAGAGAATTGAGATGTCCTTCAAGATGGCTGAGCTCGATTGTTTTCCGGGTCAAATGGATGGAGGAAGGAGGAGCGAGGAGACGAGGAGGGATATTGAGAAGCACCCACTGTGGCAGATTTGTGGCTGCCCCGCTTATTTTCACATTAAGACATATCATTGCTGCTGCT